>NC_057809.1:201477300-201479039 GCF_018294505.1 Triticum aestivum | reverse complement strand
GTGACGCAAAGACTGAACCGAAAGCCCTCGAAAGTCGAGGTGGGTAGTCCCTTCGTCATCACATCGGCGAACTGCTGATCGGTGGGCACGTGTAGAACACGAACACGACCAAGTGCAACATGCTCCCGGACGAAGTGAATGTCGAGCTCGATGTGCTTCGTCCGTCGGTGATGGACAAGGTTGGCAGCGAGGTACACCGCGGAGACGTTATCGCAGTAGACGAGCGTCGCCTTGGTGACCTCACATAGCAACTCCTGAAGTAGCTGTCGTAGCCATGAACACTCCGCGACGGCGTTGGCTACGGCCCAATACTCGGCCTCGGAGCTCGATCGTGAGACCGTGGGTTGTCGTTTAGACGACCACAAAATCAGAGAGGGCCCGAGGTAGACACAGTAGCCGGAAGTGGAGCGTCGAGTGTCGGGACACCCAGCCCAGTCGGCGTCGGAGTAGGCGACAAGGCTGGTGTCCGGCGAGGCCGTCAGGGTGAGACCCATGGCTGTGGTGCCACGTATGTACCGAAGTATACGTTTGACGAGAGCCCAATGGGTGTCACGAGGAGCGTGCATGTGAAGGCACACCTGCTGGACAACATACTGAATGTCCGGACGCGTCAGTGTGAGGTACTGAAGCGCACCGACGATGGAGCGGTAGAAGGGAGCGTCGGACGCCGGAGAGCCCTCGACGGCGGACACCTTAGCCTTCGTATCGACACGCGTGGAAGCAGGCTTGCAGTTAAGCATGCTCGCTCGCTCTAGAAGCTCGTAGGCGTACTTCTGCTGGTGCAGGAAGAAGCCAGTAGCCCGGCACACGACCTCGATGCCGAGGAAGTAGTGGAGAGCCCCCAAGTCCTTGAGGGCGAACTCGGTGCCGAGGCTAGCTGTGATCTGCTGAAGAAGCGCTGGCGAGGACGCAGTCAGGATGATGTCGTCGACGTACAATAGGAGGTACGCGGTGGCGGGGCCCTGGTGGTAGACAAATAGGGAGGCATCGGACCTTGTGGACCGGAACCCCTGCTGCTGGAGGAAGGCCGCGATCCGCTGGTACCAGGCCCGAGGCGCCTGCTTCAACCCGTATAGAGAATGGGAGAGCAAGCACACGTGGTCCAGATAGGCGGTGTCGACGAAACCAGTCGGCTGCTGACAGAACACCTGCTCGTCGAGATGACCATGCAAGAAAGCATTAGACATGTCGAGCTGGTGAACAGGCCAAGCGCGAGAAACAGCAAGCTGGAGAACAGCGCGAATCGTGCCCGGTTTGACAACCGGGGCGAAGGTGTCGGTGAAGTCCACGCCGGCGCGCTGGCGAAAGCCGCGCACCACCCAACGCGCCTTGTAGCGCTCAAGAGAACCGTCAGGGCGAGTCTTGTGGCGGAAGACCCACTTGCCAGTGATGGCATTGGCACGGGGTGGCCGCGGGACAAGCTGCCATGTGCGGTTGCGCTGTAGGGCGTCAAACTCCTCACGCATCGCAGCTAGCCAGTTCGGATCCCGAAGGGCGGTGCGAGCGGAGGTGGGGACGGTGTCGAGGTAGAAGTCGCGCACGCGTACTCGTTCGATGGGTAGCGCATGCTGGGACATAGCGTCCTAGTCCGAGCTCGAGTGACCACACCGGTAAGGGGTGCGGCCGCGGTGCCGGGGGCCGCGGCGACGGGAGCCACGGTGGGGGCCGTGGCAGGGGCAGCTGCGGGAGCCACAGCGGGGCCGGCCGAGGGGGCCACGGCGACGGGGGCCGCAACGGGG
>NC_057809.1:201474877-201476773 GCF_018294505.1 Triticum aestivum | reverse complement strand
CGGGGGCCACGGCAGGAGCCGCAGCGCCAGGGGCCGCCGGCGCGGGGAGCGCGGGCAAGGTCGGACCCGGGGCGCGGCTGGGCGGTCCGCCAGAGGTGGGGGCAGGGACGAACCGCGCCGCAGAAGACTCCGAAGATGACGGTACCTGCTGAAACGGGAACACGAGCTCATCAAAGTACACATGCCGCGAAGTAAAAACGCGGTGGGAGACTGGATCATAGCACCGGTAACCTTTGGTGTTGGGAGGATATCCAAGAAAGATGCAAGGAAGGGACCGGGGCGCGAGTTTGTGAGGAGCAGTGGACGCGGTGCTAGGATAACAGAGACACCTAAAAATGTGAAGACCATCATAAGATGGAACCGCACCGAAGAGGAGCTGGTGAGGGGTGTAGTTCCAGCGGGAACGACAGGGGCGAATGTTAATGAGTAGGCTGGCGGTCGCGAGCGTGTCCGGCCAGAACCGAGGAGGCACGTAGGAGTAAAAGAGCAACGTGCGGACACAGTCATTCAGCATGCGAAGGACGCGCTCGGCGCGACCATTCTGCTGAGACGTGTAGGGGCAGGTGAGGCAAAAGATGGTGCCGTGGGACACAAGTAAATTGCGGACGACGACGTTGTCAAACTCCTTGCCGTTGTCAGTTTGCAAGGCGAGAATAGGATGACCAAACTATGTGGTGACATATGAATAAAAGATGGTGAGTGTGGCAAGAGCGTCGGACTTGCGACGGAGAGGGAAGGTCCACACATAATGAGTAAAATCATCCAATATCACCAGATAGTATAAATAGCCCGTGTTGCTAGCAACCGGGGACGTCCAAACATCACTATGCAATAACTGAAACGGAAAGGTGGAAATGTTTATAGACTCGCTAAAGGGAAGACGAACATGCTTGCCAAGACGGCAAGCCTCACAAGTGTGAGCGTCGACCTTATTACATGAGAAGGAAAAACTCTGAAGAATCTGATGCATAACGGTGGAGTTGGGATGACCAAGACGGGCATGCCAAAGATCGACACTGGCGGCGAAGGCGGTGGGGCGATGGGTGGTGGTGGCGCCGGAGGGATGCACTGGGTAAAGCTCGTCCGGGCTATCACATCGGTGGAGCACCATCCGTGTACGGGGGTCCTTCACAGGAAAACCGATATCGTCAAATTCAATAGTTATAGGATTCTCACGAGCAAGGCAACGAACAGAAATGAGATTGGTGACTAAGTCAGGAGACACAAGAACATTAGACATATGCACAGGAGTGGAAGTAGAAGGAAAAGACATATGACCAACGTGAGTGATGGGTAGGGAGGAACCGTTACCAACGATGATACGAGTGGGAGTATGAACGGGAGTGGCAGACGTGAGGTTATCGGGATGAGAAGTCATGTGAGCAGTGGCGCCCGAGTCCATGTACCAGTCACCACCGCCACCATAGGAGCTCGGTGACGGGGCAGAGTGCAGGGCGGCGAGCAAGGTCGGGTCCCACGGCGGCGGCACCTGAGGAGGGTAGGACCCTCTGTAGGCCGGCGCGGGAGCAGCCCCGAAGGCCGAAGCGGTGGCGCCATAGGCGGGCACGGCCCCATAAGCCAGCGCGCGGCGGCGCCATAGGCCGGCGCGGACCCGTAGGCCGGCGCTGGCGGGAGGGGGGGCACCTTAGCCGCTGTAAGGAGCGGCGAATAGGGCCTGGTGGCCCGCCGGGCGGGGCCCAAGGATGCCCGGAGCCGGAGCCCGAGGGACCGGCATGGAGTACGCGTGGACGACGTCGGTCCACGGGTTGGTGCCGTACATCCATGAGGGAGTCACCTGCTGCTGCTGCTGACAAGGGCCCCCCCGGCGCCTGTTGCTGCTTGCGGCCGCCCCCGCGGCGGTTGCCACGACGCCCACCACCCGGCTGCTGGGGGGCA
>NC_057809.1:201421729-201474541 GCF_018294505.1 Triticum aestivum | reverse complement strand
CTGGCGCGGCGCGAGTGGGGCGGCCGATGGAGGAGCGCCGCGTGAGGTGCCGGCGGCGAGGGCGTGGTGCTGCACGCGCCTCTTGACCCCCTTCATCCGGCGCTCCTCCAACCTCAAGTACGCCACAAACTTGGGGAAGGAGGGCTCCGGCATCAAGGTGAGGTTGGAGGCGGCATTGCCGAAGTCCTCGTTGAGGCCGGCGGTGAGCGTGCTGAGAAGGAAGTCGTCGTCCACCTTGGCTCCAATGTCACGGAGCTCGTCCGCCAACGTCTTCAGGCGGCGGCAGTAGTCATCAATGGATTGTTCATCCTGGTGACAGTCAAAAAATTCCTGCTGCAAAAAAACACGGCGTTGAAGCTTGTTGTCGGTGAAGAGGCCATTCAGCTTGACCCACAGGGATGACGCCGGCGCTCACGACCGTGTGGAACAAGTCCTTGGAGATGGTGGTAAAGAACCACCGGATGATCGTGGCGTCGATCGCGGTCCACTCGGCGTCATCCACCATGGCACGGGAGTCCATGGTGCCATCCACGTGGTCCACGAGATTGTTCTCGCGGAAGAGCAACGTGAAGTACGCCTTCCACGCGAAGTACGTGGAGTTGGAGGCGTCGAGGATGACGGGGACGCGTGCGTGGACGTTGACGTCGCGGATTTCGGCGGGGTCGACGGCGAAGGGGTTGGAGTAGGTGGAGGTGTTGGACGACATGGCGGCGGGATCGTGGGAGGAAGGCGGCGGCGCGGCTGAAGAGGAGTGGCGCGACGGCGGGAGGTAGGCGGCACGGCGGTGAGGGGCGGCGCGGCGTGGGGAAGGAGGCGTGCGGTGGAGGGAGGGCGCGCGGGGAGGAGAGGTGGAGGTGGCGGCTTGGGGCGGCGGCGGGAGATCGCGGCGGTGGTGGCGGCCCGAGGCGACGGCTAGGGTTAGCGGAAGCTGGAAGATCGACTTGCGATATATACCATGTAGAAAATGATTTGGTGCATCGATAATTGATTGATCGTGCATTAGACACATATATATTGGTATAAGGGGTGCGACCGGTATCTTATCTCCTAAGATACACGTACATACAGAGGGAGACAAATACAACAGATACTGCATACAGGACCCAAACCTACGTACATGTACACATGTTCAACACTCTATGCCTCGCAGTTTCTCGGCTGCCGATGCGGGCAGGGCGAGCACGTGGCAACCGGTGCAGGCGAGGCGAGCGGGCGCCAGCGTGAAGGGGAGGCGGCGGACGGGGCGAGGCAGGGATGGGTGGCGCAGGGGCCGGCAGGGATGGGCGACGGGGCTGTCCAGCAGCGTGGCTGGGCTGTGCAGGGGTCTGCAGGACTGGAAGGCAGGGCGGCGACGTGGCTGGGCGGCGGGTGCGTGAAAGAGAGGTGGGAGCGGTTGGCAGGGCAAAGACATGCGCGATGATCCGATGCGGTGGGTTAGCGTTTTCGTAAGGAAGACAACTTCGTTAACAACGTATTTAGACCCTTGATGATGTGATTAGATGGTCCGGATTTTAAGTTGGAGCTGCCCTGTCTTCCTTTATACAGGTAGTAGCAGGCCGAACACCCATGTCAGCTAGGCCTTTCGTAAGCCTCCTGGCTCAACACTATTCCCTTTGCACATAGAATTAAAAAATATATCCAAAACTACTATGTACAAAAAAGTAAAATTAACAAAAGACATAGAAAAAGCATAGTACAAGACAGGTCAAATGCTTGGAGTTTGTCATGTAGGAGCATGGAAGAGCCGCACCCCTCGCACCCCTCGTGTCGCCTCCCCTCGGGCGACGCTAGGGGACCCCCAACCCTAGCCGCCAGACCCCCGTCGTTCCATCCCCAGCTGCCGATGTCGCCGGCAAGGGCCACGGTGGCAGCGGGCCCTGCGCCATAGACCCAGGGCGGGTGGTTGCCACAGAATCCCCTATGAGGGGGAGGTGGCGTCGCATGTGGGGAGGCCGAGAGTGGCAGTCAGGGCGGCGTCCCTGCTCCATGGCGGCGATCGAGGCCTCCATAGCCGGCGGTGACCTTAGGTCGGATGGTGGCGATGGTGGCGCTCCATCAGTGAGGGTGGCGGCTGCGTGATGAGTGACATCGAGGGCTGCAAATCGGGTGTCCTGCCCAGATCCATCACGACATGACCTTGGTCGGCCGGTGGCGTGTGGAGGACTGGCGAGGGGCAGTTGGAGGATCCCTGCCGGCATGCTGACAGCGGCCTTCGTCTCCATGCCGAGTGTCCGATCGGTTCCACCCAACTGCGAGTTTGAGGGGATGCGACTTCCGGTAAAAATCGCGTCGACTTCGGTCATGGCGGACGATGGCGGCGCTATGATGTCGTTCCCTTCTCGAGAGATCATTGTTGCAGGTTGTGGCACCCCACTCGTGATGTTCTGGGGGAAACCTTTGTCGGCGTCCTGGGAACGGGGGTACCCAGACTTGCCTACCTGCGGCCAGGGCGTGGCTCCACCAACGGCCTGGTATGACCCATCTTCACCAGCAACCACTCAAGACCCTCGCGAGGGGACCAAGCCTCGCGAGGCGGATGACACCAAGACCTCGTTCGGGGTGGCCTCGCCAGGCTGGCTCCTGAGGAGCAGAGATATCTATGCAGGGGTCACCTCGCGAGGTCTGCGTGACGTGAGCCATGACGACCAAGGCCAGGCGGGCACAGGGTGCTAGTTTCCTCTTTGGTGCTAAGGAAGCAGGCGCAGGCGAGGAGTCCCGAGGCATCAGGCAAAGGTTTCCATATTGGTGCAACAAGATCAAGACCAGCAGGATGGCAGGACGGAGGTCACCGGGGAGCCCATGGCGGCGTCACCACCAGAGCCTTTGGCAGGCGAAGACCACCTTTTGTCAGGATAACTTGTACTAGTTGTCCCCCTTCAAAATTGGCCGTTGTGGGATCCCTTCCCACCTAAACATTTGGGAAGAGGACCAGGGCCTCTATAAATAGGGCTAGCCACCACCGTAGTCAAGGATCGGCTTATCTTGGATCGTATCGTCCACTCCACCAAGGCCATCTCACCAGTTCATTGAGCTCAAGAACACCTCTCCTCAGGAGGCTATTCGTCCACTGTACTAGTTCATCCTCAGCCCACGAGGCAATTGTGACGCCCCCGATTCAATTGTACACTAATCATACACACAAATGTGTATGATCAAGATCAAGGACTCACGGGAATATATCACAACACAACTCTAGACACAAATTAAAATAATACAAGCTTTATATTACAAGCTAGGGGCCTCGAGGGCTCGAATACATAAGCTTGAACACACAAGAGTCAGCGGAAGCAACAATATCTGAGTACAGACATGAGTTAAACAAGTTTGCCTTTAGAAGGCTAGCACAAAAGCAACATCGATCGAAAAGGCAAGGCCTCCTGCCTGGGAGCCTCCTAACTACTCCAAGTCGTCAGCGGCCGTCACATAGTAGTAGGCACCCTCGGGGTAGCAGTAGTCATCAGTGGTGTCGTCTGGCTCCTGGGATCCGTCATCTGGTCGCAACAAACGGGTATGGGGGAAAAGAGGTAGCAAAGCAGCCGTGAGTACTCATCCAAAGTACTCGCAAAACTAACATCAGATCTAAACTAAGTATGCATCTGTATCAAAGGAAATGGGCTGTATCTGTGGACTAAACTGCAGAATGCCAGAAAGAAGGGGAAAGCCTAGCCTATCGAAGACTAGCATCTTCAAGCATATTGCAGGATATAGAAGAATACATATCAACATAATGTAAAGTAGTAGTGTTATCAACCTCGGCCAGAGATCCTTTCTCGACTCCTTGCGAGAAAGCAATCCTAGAGCCATACTATCCATTTCTCATTCACAATTCATTTCTCCTCACAATTATCCAATTCTAGTTATATCGATCGGGATACAACTCCAAGTGTCTGTTACCGTAGGACAGGCTATCGACAGATGTTTTTTCTTCCCTGCAGGGGTGCACCAACTTACCCATCACGCTCGATTAACTCTGGCCGGACACACTTTCCTGGGTCATGCCCGGCCTCGGCCAAACAATACGCCGCAACCTGACCTAGGCTTAATAGAGAGGTCAAGTACGTTGGACTAAACCTATGCCCCCAGGGGTCATGGGCCATCGCCCCGGGAACTCCTGCACGTTGCGTGGGCGGCCGGTGAGCAGACCTAGCTACCTCCTTCAAAAAGGTAGGTGCTTACGCAGTCCAACCCGGCGTGCACCGCTCAGTCGCTGATGTCTATTAAGCTTCGACTGATGCATACGATGCAGAACGCCCATACAATGCCCACATGATGGTTAGTGCTATCAGGCCAGAGGCCCCTCGGGTCAAATATCCAAATCGTAGTGGATTAGGAGCACGCGGTAACGAGCAGAGACTCACGATCGATGTGACCCCGTCGCCACGTCTTGAGTACTTGCGGCAAGGGCTAAGAATGCCCGGCCACACCTCGTAAGTATCTCGCGGGCACCTTCCAGGTCAACCCGACTCCACATCGCTCGCTATTAAGCTCGCGCGGGTACCCCTCAGGGCCGACCCGTCTTTAGTAATTATGGCTCAGTGCAAAGTCATAGTAACCATAGTAACTGTGTGTCTAACACCAAGGGGGAAACCCGAGGAATCACCCCCGGTGAATTCCACTCGATGTTATCATCAAGGTGAACGTAAGAGTATCCACCCTCGAGGTTCACACTTGAGGGGTTGCACGATAGAGCCATAACGGAAGTGGTTAAGGAGGAAATCACCCTCGATGACCTCAACCGTATAGCTACACTACAGAGATCTCATCAGGAGTGATGTAAGAGGTTCCACCCTCGGCACTCGATGGTAACTCTGCAGAGTCATACAACTAGGGGGTGATGTGCGGTGTCGGGGCCTGGACGTCGATCACGTTGATCGAGTCATCAAACATAAAGCGAGGCAACTGGGACAAGGTGGGGTCACTGATGGATCTCTAACCAACCTATACTAAGCAGTTTAGGATAAGCAGGTAAGGTATGAAAGCAGGTAACAACAACAGGCTATGCATCAGAGTAGGATCATACAAAAAGCAGTAGCAGTTCTAATGCAAGCATGAGAGGGAAAGAAATGGGCGATATCGGAATGCTCAAGGAGGGTGTGCTTGGCTGGTTGCTCTGGCAAGGAGGGGTCGTCGTCGACATAGTCGATCACAGGGGCAACATCAGTCTCGGGGTCTACCGGAGAGAAGAGGGGGAAGGAATAGTAAATATAAAGCAACATAGCACCACAAAGCATAACCTGGCAATAAGATGTGCCGGGTGTGACCTAACGTATGGCTACACGATAAAGGTGAAGGGGAAAACAGCCGGGAATGTTTTCCCGGTTCCGGACCTGTGTCAGACAGATGACCGGAGGGGGAAAGTTCCATGTTCAGATAGTTAGAGACATCTGACAGGTATGTGGGTAGTGCATTCGGGTTCGTCTCGTCGTTCTGAGCAACTTCCATATATAAAGTTTTTCGATCCGAGCTACGGTTAATTTTCTATGATTTTTCAAAGTTTTAAACATATTTTGGAATTATTTAAAATAACAGAAAAGAAAATATGACGTCAGCATGACGTGTTGATGATGTCAGCAGTTAACAGACTCGCTGACCAGGTCAAACCTGACCTGTGGGTCCAGTTGGACCCACTGGTCAGTGAGAGTGGCTATAACAGTGAATTAACTAATCTAACTAAACTAGTTAGGGGTGCGGGCCCCATATGTCAGTGAGACATTAGACTAATCTAATTACCTTAATTAAGAAAAACGTTTTAGTTAGTGCATTAAGCGACGGGGCCCACACGTCAGCGTCACAGAGATGCCCAGTCAGCACGTTGACTGGTCAAACCAGCCAACAGGGCCACCAGGGCCCACTGGTCAGCGACCCAGGGGCGGGACCCATGGAGCCACGTCGACGTCGGCGCCGGAGAGAGCTCCGGCGACCAAAAACGACGGCGGCGCACTCGGGAGGTGGTCGGGTTTCACGCATAGGGCGCCGTTTCTAGCGCGGCCGGGCTCGTTCGAACGAGAAGACGACGACGAGGCGATCTGGGGTGGTGGCAGAGGCTGCGGTGGTCGGGAACGTCGACGGCGAGCGGCGAGGCGGACGACGGACTTCGGTCGTCATCGGGATCGGGTCTGGGGTGCGTTTGCGGGCAACCCAAGCGGCTAGACGAAGCCTACGCGGTGTGGTGAGCGCGACGGGCTTGAGCCCATGACCAAAAGGTCGCCGGAGACGCGCCGGCGACGAGCTCCGCGGCGCTGGAGTTCGGGCGCTAGTGGAAAGAGGGCTAGGAGGAACGGGGAGGCGCGCTGGTGGTGGCGTTGGACTCGCACGAGCTCCCGGAGCTCGATGCGAGGCTCAGCCGCGTGTTACAGTGGCGAAGGCCACGCCGGCGAGCTCGTCGGCGGCGATGCGTGCGGGTGCTAGCGAAGCGGAGGCTACGGGTGACTAGAGGGGGTAGGGAAGGGCGCGTTCGGCGCAGGAGCTCATCGCGGGAGTGTGGGGACTAGGTAGTGGGCTCGGGGAGGACCGGTGCTGCAGATTGACGGCGAGGTCGTGCGGTGGCCGTAGAGGAGGAAGAGGAAGACTGCGATGGCGGCGGTCCCTCCCGGTCTCGATCTGTTGTTGCGGAAGAAGAGGAGGACCACGCCGATGCTCCTGGACTTGACGGAGCGGCGTATGGGTGACGGTGGCCGCGGCTACGACGAACGGCGGCGAGGGTGGCGCTCGGGCATCCGCCCAAATCGAAGCAGAGAGGGGGCGAGGGGAAATCTGATGGGGAGAGGGAGAGGCGGAGCGGGGCAAGTGGTGAGGCGAGTGGGAGAGGGGATCGAGGGGGCGTGGGCGCAGGCCTTATCCCCTCGGCCGGGCGTCGCCGGCGTGGCGGGTCCGACGGGGACGCGCGCGCACGCGGTCGCTCGCACAGTGGGAAGGGGGAAGACGACAGGGGGGAGTGGGCCGGCTCGGGTGGGTTAGGTGGGCCGGCCCAGGTGGTTTCGGTCCAGGGAGGGGGTAGAAGGCCTCTCCCACTTTTCCTTTTTCTTTTTCTTTTTTTATTTTCAGCAGCTTTTGCATTTTCTTTTTAGCCAAAAATGACTTTGCAAAATTATGCCGCTGGCCAGAACAATTTCAAAGAGTTAAAGTGCACTGCCACAAAAAGGTTGGGGGGCTTTTGAAATAGTTGCCAATTTTATAAATTAAAAAGGGCATTTAATTTATTGCTTAGGTCACTGTTTTAAGTAGTTTAGGCCACTTAAACCCTTTGCAAAAATGTTGGTTCACCACCAATATTAGTTGTGGAATATTTGGCACGTGATGAACATTTTAGATTTCATGTGTGACAAATATGATTTTGACTTCAGATTGGATTTGAATTTGAATTGTGATTTGGATCAAGTGAAGATTAGCAACAGTAGTGTGATGACATGGGACCATCAACATGGGATTACTGTAGCATGACACTGGGGGTGTTACAACAATCCATCACACCACACTGGAGTAGGGTATTGCACCACAACGGTGGCCCGAACCAGTATAAACTCTCGTGTCACTTGTGAAGGAATATGCCCTAGAGGCAATAATATTTTTGTTATTTATATTTCCTTATATCATGATAAATGTTTATTATTCATGCTAGAATAGTATTAACCGGAAACTTAGTACATGTGTGAATACATAGACAAACAGAGTGTCACTAGTTTGCCTCTACTTGACTAGCTCATTGAATCAATGATGGTTATGTTTCCTAACCATAGACATGAATTGTCATTTGATTAACATGATCACATCATTAGATAATTATGTGATTGACTTGACCCATCCGTTAGCTTAGCACGATGACCATTTAGTTTGTTGCTATTGCTTTCTCCATAACTATACATGTTCCTATGACTATGAGATCATGCAACTCCCGAATACTGGAGGAACACTTTGTGTGCTACCAAATGTCACAACGTAACTGAGTGATTATAAAGATGCTCTACAGGTGTCTCCGATGGTGTTTGTTGAGTTGGCATGGATCAAGATTAGGATTTGTCACTCCGATCGTCGGAGAGGTATCTCTGGGCCCTATCGGTAATGTACATCACTATAAACCTTGCAAGCAATGTAGCTAATGAGTTAGTTACGGGATGTAGCATTACGGAACGAGTAAAGAGACTTGCCGGCAACGAGATTGAACTAGGTATTGAGATACTGACGATCGAATCTCAGGCAAGTAACATACCGATGACAAAGGGAACAACGTATACAGTTATGCGGTTTGACCGATAAAGATCTTCGTAGAATATGTAAGAGCCAATATGAGCATCCAGGTTCCACTATTGGTTATTGACCGGAGACATGTCTCGGTCATGTCCACATAGTTCTTGAACCCGTAGGGTCCGCACGCTTAACGTTCGATGACGATTGGTATTATGAGTTTATGTGATTTGATGTACCGAAGGTTGTTCGGAGTCCCGGATGAGATCACGGACATGACGAGGAGTCTCGAAATGATCGAGCCATAAATATTGATATATTGGAAGGCTATATTCGGACATCGGAAAGGTTCCGAGTGATCCGGGTATTTTTCAGAGTACCGGGGAGTTACGGGAATACGGGAGTACATATGGGCCTTAGTGGGCTTTAAGGGAAAAAGAGGAGAAGCCACGAGGGCTGGCCGCCCGCCCCCCATGGGCCTAGTCCGAATTGGAGTAGGGGAGGGGCTGCGCCCCCTCTTTCCTTATCCTTCCCTTCTCCTTCCTCCCCCCTCCTAGTAGGACTAGGAAAGGAGGAATCCTACTCCTACTAGGAGGAGGATTCCTCCCCCCTTGGTGCGCCTAGAGAGGCCGGCCGGCCTCCCCTCCCTCCTTTATATACGTGGGGAGGGGGGCACCCTAGAACACAAAAGTTGATCATTGATCTCTTAGCCGTGTGCGGTGGCCGCCTCCACCATAATCCATCTCGGTCATATCGTAGCGGTGCTTAGGCGAAGCCCTATTCTGGTAGCATCATCATCACCGTCATCATGCCGTCATGCTGACGAAGCTCTCCCTCGACACTCTGCTGAATCGTGAGTTTGTGGGACGTCACCAAGCCGAACGTGTGCAGATCGCGGAGGTGCCATACTTTCGGTACTAGGATCGGTCAATCATGAAGACGTATGACTACATCAACCGCGTTGTCATAATGCTTCCGCTTACGGTCTACGAAGGTACATAGACAATACTCTCCCCTCTCGTTGCTATGCATCACCATGATCTTGCGTGTGCGTAGGATTTTTTTTGAAATTACTGCATACCCCAACAACTTGTTCCTTGGGTTGGGCGAGCTAGGCCTAAAGATCATCCGAGAGCGGAAAGGAGGAAGAGAGAGATCTTTGTGCGCACCCTAGTGTTCGAACCTCAAGGGTTTGCCGGAACCCAGATCCGACATTTGGCACACCAGGTAGGGGTGCACCGAAGCTTCGCCTCTCCACTCGCTTCATCCACCTCCCTGGCATACGCCATCCCTTCAATTACGCCGGCGGGTGCCTGCGGATGTGCCGCGGGCGTCCGGGCCTTCACCCATGCCTTGCGGCAGGTACGGTGGGCGCACAAGTTCAAGCCAGAGATGCCACCCCACTACGACGGTGTGGCAAATCCGGCGGCCTTCCTGCAGGCGTATGAGGAGGCCGTCCTCGAAGCCGGAGGCGACGACCAGGTCATGGCCAACTGGTTCCCCTGGCCTTGGCCGGTGTGCCACGCGCCTGGCTGCTCAGCCTGCCAGGATCTTCGGTGGCCTCCTGGTAGGAGCTGCGCGGTCTCTTTGTCATGCGCTTCGCGGCACAGACGCCTCTAGCTGTTGAAGCTCTCCTCGGCGGTTCGCAGGCGCCACCCACGGATCTCCACGTCAAGCAGTTCATCCGCTAGGTGGGCGCCGCCCGTGTGCAGCCGGGGGCTCCCCCGGGATGGGCGGCACCCCAGGCAGACCTCACCTTCAGCTCGGAGGACCACCCAGCTATCACCACGGCCTCGGGCATGCTCCTAATGCTATGCACACCCACCATATGCAATGTGGCGGCGACCAAGACCCTCATCGACGGCGGAGCTGGCCTCAACATGCTCTCCGTGGAAGCCTTCGGCTTGCTTCATGTACCATACGGCAGGCTCCGCCCCACCAAGCCTTTCTCTGGAGTCGGGATCGGCTCCACCAGCCCCTGGGGCAAATACGCCTCCCGGTTACCTTTGGTACCCGCGACAACTACCGCACCGAGCTGATCAACTTCGACATCGCCCACATCGGCCTCCCGTACAATGCCATCCTTGGGTACCCTGCCCTGGCTTAGTTCATGGCGGCAATCCATCCAGCCTACAACCTCACGAAGATGCCGGGGAGCAGCGACATTCTCACCGTGGCAGGGGACACCAAGGAAGGACTAACGTCTCTCAAGCTCGCCTTCAGAGCTGCCGCGGCGGCACGCCCGGCAGATGCGGCCGCCCCGGGGGCTAAGGGGGCCGCGCCAGCAAAAAAGAAGCAGTTGTTCACTCAAGATCGGGCTGAAACCAAGCAAGTGCCAGTCGAGGAAGACGGGGCCTCGGGAGCCACTTTCACCATAGGCGCCAATCTCGATCCTGATCAAGAAGAGGCGCTGGTGAGGTTCTTGCGTGCGAATAAGGAGGTATTCACTTGGGAGCCCAAGCAGCTGGTGGGAGTCCCAAGGGGAGTAATCGAGCATCACTTAAGGGTGTGCCCCAATGTGCGCCCTGTGTAGCAGAAGGCACGACGACGGTCCATGGAGAAGTAGTCCTTCATCATCGAGGAATCCCGCAAGCTACAAGCTGCAGGTGTCATCCGTGAGGTCCTGTACCCGGAGTGGTTGGGGAACCCCGTCGTTGTGCCCAAGAAAGGTGGGAAGGAACGTATGTGCGTCGACTTCACCAACCTCAACAAAGCCTGCCCTCAAGACCCGTTCCCGCTTCCGTGCATCGACCAGATCGTCGACTCCACTGCCGAGTGCGACCTGTTGTGTTTTCTAGATGCCTTCTCAGGTTATCACCAGATCAAGATGGCGGTGGAGGATGTGGAGAAGACGGCCTTCCTGACCCCGTGCGGGGTATACTGCTACACCTGCATGCCGTTTGGACTATGCAATGCTGGGGCAACCTTCCAGCGGCTGATGCACATCGCCCTGGGCCAACAGCTCGGGAGGAACGCTGAGGCCTACGTCGACGACATCATGGTGAAATCTCGGGAGGCGAGGACCCTCATACAAGACTTGGAGGAAACTTTCGCCAACTTGTGACAGGTGGACCTGCGGCTCAACCCAGAGAAGTGCGTGTTCAGCGTCCCCTCGGGCAAGCTTCTGGGTTTCCTCGTGTCACATAGGGGGGATCGAGGCAAATCCGGAGAAGGTCAAGGCAATAGAAGACATGAGCCCGCCCCAAACTCTCAAGGAAATGCAGAAGCTCTCGGGTTGTGTGACCTCGTTGGGGCGCTTCATTTCCAAGCTGGGAGAATGCGCCCTGCCGTTCTTGAAGCTGATGAAGAAGAAGGGCTCGTTCGAATGGACCCCGGAGGCCGACCTGGCGTTTGAAGACCTCAAGAGATATTTGACCAGCCCTACGGTGATGGTTGCGCCTCGACCCCTCGAGCCCCTGGTGCTCTACCTGGCCGCCACGCCCCATTCAGCCAGCTCAGCATTGGTGGCTGTCCGGGAGGAGCGCCAGGCCAAGGATGCGCCACGTAACGCCGTACCTCCAGCGGGACGGAGCGGCGCCAGAATGGCACCGCTGAAGCCATGACGAGGCCCTCAGACGACCAGACCCCGCAAGATGGCGTCTTTGGGCCTGCGGAGGCCGTGGTGGGCAACCAAGCTCCTGAGGCCCCCATACCTCAGGAGGCGCCACAACCTCCAGAGGCCACAGGCCCCGCCGAAGCTCCCACCCTCGTCGAGCACCCGGTCTACTTCGTCAACACGGTACTACGGGACGCAAGGGCACAATACCCCATGCCGTAGAAGCTCCTGCTCGCGCTTCTAGTGGCCTCGCGCAAGCTGCGTCATTATTTCCAAGGCTACCCAATTAAGGTCGTCTCAGCCTACCCGCTGGAAAGGGTGCTCCGGAGCCCCAATGCAGCAGGAAGAGTCGCTGAGTGGAACATCGAGCTGCAGGCATTTCAGTTTGAGTTCAGCACAACCAGAGTCATCAAGGGAGTTGCCCTTGCTGACTTCATGGAAGAATGGACCGACGCTCCAGAACCCAAAGCAGGCGAGAACCGATCCCTTTCGCCAGGAAGTGAAGCGCCAGACAACTGGGTCATGTACTTCGACGGCGCTTTTGCACGCCAGGGCGCAGGGGCTGGAGCCGTGCTCATCTCACCCACTCAACACAAGCTCTACTACGCCATGCAACTCTGCTTCTAGCGGGGCGAGAAGGTCTCCAACAACATCACTAAATACAAAGGTTTGATCACTGACCTCAAGGCTGCGGTGGCCTTGGGGGTGAAGCGCCTCACCATCTAGGGTGACTCTCAGCTCCTCGTCAACTTCTCCAACAAGGTATATGAGCCAAAGGACGAGCACATGGAGGCATACCTCGCGGAGGTACGCAAAATGGAGAAGCAATTCCTGGGCCTAGAGCTGCAGCATGTGCCCTGCGGCACAAACAAGGAAGCGGACGGTATTGCCAAGAGGGTGTCAAGGCGATAGCCCCAAGAGCCTGGCGTCTTCGAGGAGCGGCTCTTTTAGCCTTCAGCGGCCCCTCCGGCTGCGGAGCCTACGCCGCCTCAGGAGGAGCTCCCACTGCCACCAACCTCAGGAGCTCTCGCCTGCGGCCCGACCTCAGGAGCACACTTGCTCCTTGCGCTTGAGACTCAGGAGGGGTGCTGGACTGAAGAATTCAAGGCATACCTGCTGCGGGGGACACTGCCGGAGAAAGAGGAGGACGCGAAGCGCGTGGC
Organism: Triticum aestivum; assembly: GCF_018294505.1. Taxonomy (NCBI): domain Eukaryota; kingdom Viridiplantae; phylum Streptophyta; class Magnoliopsida; order Poales; family Poaceae; genus Triticum; species Triticum aestivum. The sequence goes on along the minus strand of NC_057809.1, from coordinate 201,461,641 downwards.
CCAGCAAAGTACAGCGTATTGCGTCCAGGATGGTGAGTTGTACAGGAAACGACCCAACGATGTTTCTTTGCGATGCATCTCTAGGAAGCAGGGGGCGAGCTGCTAGCTGACATACATGATGGGGCCTGTGGGCATCACTCGTTGTCGCACACCCTAGTTGGCAAGGTGTTCCGCAGCGGATTCTACTGGCCCACGACACTCAACGATGCAATCGAGTTGGTTCAATCCTATGAGGCTTGCCAGTTCCATGCCAAGCTAGTCCACCAGCCTGCTCAGGGCCTCCAGACCATCCCACTCTCGTGGCCGTTTGCGGTCTAGGGGCTGGATATCCGGTCCATTCCCTCGAGCACCAGGGGGCTACCACTACCTCTACATCGCCATCGACAAGTTCACCAAATGGGCGGAGGTGGAAGCCGTCCGCACCATCCCAGCTGCGTCGGCAGTTAAGTTCATCAAGGGCCTAGTGAGCCAGTTTGGGGTCCCTAACCGCATCATCACCGATAATGGCTCACAGTTCACTAGCAATCTCTTCAAGACATATTGTGCTAACCTTGGAACGCAGATTTGCTATGCTTCGGCAGCACACCTCGGGAGCAATGGCCAAGCTGAGCACGCCAACACGGAGGTCTTGAGAGGCCTCAAGACCGGGACCTTTAAGAAGAAGCTCGAGGCCTGCGGCAGGGGCTGGCACGATGAGCTCCAGTTCGTGTTGTGGTCCATCCGCACCACCGCCACCAAGCTAACAGGTGAGACCCCGTTCTTCCTCGTCTATGGAGCAGAAACGGTTCTCCCACACGAGGTCAGGCATCGCTCCGCGCGAGGCCTAGCGTTTGATGAGACGCAGTAGGACGCCATGCGGGGGATGGACCTTGTGTTGGGGAAGGAACGCCGCCGAGAAGCCTCGCTCCGGGCGGCATGGTACTAGCAGGCGCTGCGATGGTACCACTGTCGCAGCATCCGCTCCACGACGCTCGAGGTGGGCGATCTCATCCTAAGGCAGGTGCTCTCCAGGGAAGGGATGCACAAGCTCTCACCCATGTGGGAGGGCCCGTTTAGGATTGCCCGTGTCTCCGGGCCTAGCGCCACGCGCCTGGAGACACAGGACAGGATCCCCATCCAGAACGCCTGGAACATCCAGCACCTCCAGAAATTCTACCCATGAAGCAAGGCTCAGTGCCTGTGAAGGTCTCGGCACGTGACACTCACATAATAATGAGTGGGGCTGTACACGCCCTAGAGTCTCCGGAGTGTCGCCCTCGGGCCTCGGGGCTCCCACCCATGTCCTAGTGGCAGCACTTAGCTCCGCGCTGGTGAGAAGACTAGACTAGGTGCCGGACGCAGCCGTTCATTTGCTTTCTGTAGTTGGTTTGCCCCCTTTTATGGAATTTGGAGTTCTGGCGTTTCTCGATTGCTCGGTCGAACCCTTTCTTTGCCCTACTTCCTCGCTTGGTTCTTTATTTTGTGCCAGGGAGGGCGACAGTTGCCCGACGCTCTCCCTCGTGTGCCTCACGCGGGGGCTGGGCAGGTGTGTGCGCTCGCCGGGCCATGAACACGCCTCGCCAAAACCCTGTCGCTCCAGAGCTCCGGCTCCCCTGACCTTCGCGAGGCACCCTCGGTTGAGCTCGCGGTTGGCACACCCTCCCTTAAGTCCGTGCCCCACGGGTACCACGACGTGGTGCGCTGGGCCACGGTCATGAGGCCTCACGCAAGGAAGGGCAAGTGACACGTCTCCAATGTATCTATAATTTTTTGATGGTTCCATGCTATTATATTATCTGTTTTGGATGTTTAATGGACTTTAATATGCACTTTTGTATTATTTTTGGGACTAACTATTAACCGAAGGCCCAGTGCAAATTGCTGTTTTCTTGCCTATTTCAGTGTTTTGCAGAAAAGGAATATCAAACGGAATCAAAACGGAACGAAACCTTCCCGAGGATCTTTTTTGGAACAAACGCAATCCAGGAGACTTGGAGTAGAGGTCAAGGAAGCAACAAGGCATCCACGAGGTAGGGCGGCGCGCCCCCACCCTCGTGGGCCCCTCATAGCTCCACCGACCTACTTCTTTCGCTTATATATATATATATACTCTTATACCCTGAAAACATCCAGGGGAGCCACGAAACCAGTTTTCCACTGCCGCAACCTTTTGTACCCGTGAGATCCCATCTGGGGACCTTTTCTGGCGATCTTCCAGAGGGGGATTCGATCATGGAGGGCTTCTACATCAACACCATAGCCTCTCCGATGATGTGTGAGTAGTTTACCATAGACCTTCGGGTCCATGGTTATTAGCTAGATGGCTTCTTCTCTCTCTTTGGTTCTCAATACAAAGTTCTCCTCGATGTTTTTGGAGATCTATTCGATGTAATACTTTTTGCGGTGTGTTTGCCGAGATCCGATGAATTGTGGGTTTATGATCAAGTTTATCTATGAACAATATTTGATTTTTCTCTGAATTCTTGTATGCATGATTTGATATCTTTGCAAGTCTATTTGAATTATCAGTTTGGTTTGGCCTACTAGATTGATCTTTCTTGCAATGGGAGAAGTGCTTAGCTTTGGGTTCAATCTTGCAGTGTCCTTTCCCAGTGATAGTAGGGGCAGCAAGGCACGTATTGTATTGGTACCATCGAGGATAAAAAGATCGGGTTTATATCATATTGGTTGAGTTTATCCCTCTACATCATGTCATCTTGCCTAATGCGTTACTATGTTCTTATGAACTTAATACTCTAGATGCATGCTGGATAGCGGTCGATGTGTGGAGTAATAGTAGTAGATCCAGAATCCTTTCGGTCTACTTGACACGGACGTGATGCCTATATTCATGATCATGCCTAGATATTCTCATAACTATGTGCTTTTCTATCAATTGCTCGGCAATAATTCGTTCACCCACTGTAATATATGCTATCTTGAGAGAAGCCACTAGTGAAACCTATGGCCCCCGGGTCTACTTTACATCATATAAGTTTCCGATCTATAATTCTAGTTTACTATTTATTTTGCAATCTTTTTCATTTTTAATCTGTACAACAAAAATACCAAAAATATTAATCTTATTATCTTTATAGATCTCACTTTTGCAAGTGGCCGTGAAGGGATTGACAACCCCTTTATCACGTTGGTTGCAAGGTTCTTATTTGTTTGTGCAGGTACTAGGCGATTTGTGTGTAGTCTCCTACTGAATTGATACCTTGGTTCTCAAAAACTGAGGGAAATACTTACGCTACTTTGTTGCATCACCCTTTCCTCTTTAATGGAAAACCAACACATGCTCAAGAGGTAGCAAGAAGGATTTTTGGCGCCGTTGCCGGGGAGATCTACGCCAAATCAAGACATACCAAGTATCCATCACAAACTCTTATCCCCCGCATTACATTATTTGCCATTTGCCTCTCATTTTCCTCTCCCCCACTTCACCTTTGCCATTTTATTCTCCCTTTTTCCGTTCGTCTCTTTTCGCTTGCCTCTTGTTTGCTTGTGTGTTGGATTGATTGTTTGTCGCGATGGCTCAAGATAATACTAAATTATGTGACTTTTCCAATACCAACAATAATGATTTTATTTGCACTCCGATTGCTCCTACTACCGATGCTGAATCTTGTGAAATCAATACCGCTTTGTTGAATCTTGTTATGAAAGATCAATTTTCTGGCCTTCCTAGTGAAGATTCCACTACACATCTAAACAGCTTCGTTGATTTGTGTGATATGCAAAGAAAGAAAGATGTGGATAATGATATTGTTAAATTGAAGCTATTTTCGTTTTTGCTTAGAGATCATGCTAAAACTTGGTTCTCTTCTTTGCCTAAAAATAGTATTGGTTCATGGAATAAGTGCAAAGATGCTTTTATCTCTAAGTATTTTCTTCCCGCTAAGATCATCTCTCTTAGAAACGATATTATGAATTTTAAGCAACTTGAGCATGAGCATGTTGCACAAGCTTGGGAGAGGATGAAATTAATGATACGTAATTGCCCTAGACATGGTTTGAATTTATGGATGATTATACAAAAAAATTATGCTGGATTGAATTTTGCTTCTAGAAATCTTTTATATTCGGCCGCGGGAGGCACTTTTATGGAAATCACTTTAGGATAAGCTGCTAAACTCCTAGATAATATTATGGTTAATTATTCTCAATGGCATACCAAAAGATCCACTAGTAAAAAGGTTCATGCGATAGAAGAGATTAATGTTTTGAGTGGAAAGATGGATGAACTTATGAAATTGTTTGCTAATAAGAGTGTTTTCTTTGTCCACTTTGATTGAGAATAATAATGAATCTATGGATATGGATTTTGTTGGTAGGAACAATTTTGGTAACAACACGTATATAGGAAATTTTAATTCTAGGCCGTTTCCTAATAATTCCTCTAATAATTATGGTAGTTCCTACAACAACTCTTATAGAAATTTCAATAAGATGCCCTCTGATTTTGAGACTAGTGTTAAAGAATTTATGAATTCGCAAAAGAATTTCAATGCTTTGCTTGAAGAAAAATTGCTTAAGATTGATGAGTTGGCTAGGAATGTGGATAGAATTTCTCTTGATGTTGATTCTTTCAAACTTAGATCTATTACACTTAAGCATGACATCAATGAGTCTCTCAAAGCCATGAGAATTTCCATTGATGAGTGCAAAGAAAGAACCGCTAGGATGCGTGCTAAAAAACATTGCTTTGTGAAAGCATGTTCTTCTAGTTTTCATGATAATAATGATGAATATCTAAAGGTGATTGGTGTGTCTCCTATTAAATCCTTGCTTTCCAATATGAATCTTGATAAATATGGGACTGGAGATGAGTCAACTTTAGTTAAAAGGCGTCCCAATGATTCGGAGTTTTTAGATCTTGATGCAAAAAATGATAAAAGTTGGATTGATGAGGTCAGAACTTTACATAGCAATAAACCCACTATTTTGGATTTCAAGGAATTTAATTATGATAATTGCTCTTAGGTAGATTGTATTTCCTTGTTGCAATCCGTGTTAAATTCTCCTCATGCTTATGATCTAAACAAAGCTTTTACTAAACATATTGTTGATGCTTTAATGCAATCCTATGAAGAAAAGCTTGAATTAGAAGTTTCTATCCCTAGAAAACTTTATGATGAGTGGGAACCTACTATTAAAATTAAGATTAAAGATCATGAATGCTTTGCTTTTTGTGATTTGGGTGCTAGTGTTTCCATGATTCCAAAAACTTTGTGTGATGTTTTAGGTTTCCGTGAATTTGATGATTGTTCTTTAAATTTGCATCTTGCGGATTCCACCATTAAGAAACCTATGGGAAGGACTAATGATGTTCTTATTGTTGCAACTAGGAATTATGTGTAGATTTCATTGTTCTTGATATAGTTTGCAATCCTACATGTCCTATTATTCTTGGTAGACCTTTCCTTAGAACGATTAGTGCAATTATTGACATGAAATAATGAAATATTAGATTCCAATTTCCGCTAAGGAAAGGCATGGGATACTTTTCTAGAAAGAAAATTAAATTTCCTTATGAATCAATTATGAGAGCCACCTATGGGTTGCATACTAAAGATGACAATACCTAGATCTATTCTTGTTTTTATGCCTAGCTAGGGGCATTAAACGATAGCACTTGTTGGGAGGCAACCCAATTTTATTTTTGTTCCTTGCTTTTTGTTCCCGTTTAGTAATAAATAAATAATCTATCCTCTGTTATGGTTGTGTTTTTATTTTTTAATTAGTTTTTGTTCCAAGTAAAGCCTTTAGGATCTTCTTGGGTGATTGTTGTTTGTTCTTACTGTAAAAAACAGAAAGTATGCGCTCACGAGAATAATTTTCGTTTCTTACCAGAGCGCGATAAAATACCAATTCCAACTGAAGTAGATATATATACAAATTATTTAGGACTTCCTAATTTCTCAGGATTTTTGGAGTTACAAAAGTATTCGAAACCTACAGATTGCTACAGACTGTTCTGTTTTTGACAGATTCTATTTTTCGTGTGTTGTTTGCTTATTTTGATGGATCTATGGCTAGCATCGGGGGGTATGAACCATAGAAAGTTGGAACACAATAGGTTTAACACCAATATAAATAAATAATTAGTTAATTACAGTACATTAAAGTGGTGGTTTGGTTTTCTTATACAAACGGAGCTCATGAGATTTTCTGTTGAGTTTTGTGTTGTGAAGTTTTCACGTTTTTGGGTAAAGATTTGATGGATTTTGGAATAAGGAGTGGCAAGAGCATAAGCTTGGGGATGCCCAAGGCACCCCAAGTTAAAATTCAAGGACAACCAAAAGCCTAAGCTTGGGGATGCCTCGGAAGTCATCCCTTCTTTCGTCTTCGTCTATCGGCAACTTTACTTGAGGCTATATTTTTATTCACCACATGATATGTGTTTTGCTTGGAGCGCCTCGTATGATTTGAGTCTTTGCTTTTTAGTTTACCACCATCATCCTTGCTGTACACACCTTTTGGAGAGATACACATGAATCAGAATTTATTAGAATACTCTATGTGCTTCACTTATATCTTTTGAGCTAGATAAATTTTGCTCTAGTGCTTCACTTATACCTTTTTTAGAGCACGGTGGTGGTTTTATTTTATAGAAATTATTGATCTATCATGCTCCACTTATATTATTTTGAGAGTCTTTTAGAACAGCATGGTAATTTGCTTTGGCTATAAAATTAGTCCTAATATGATAGGCATCCAAGATGGGTATAATAAAAAAACTTTCATATAAAGTGCATTGAATACTATGAGAAGTTTGATTCTTTATGATTGTTTTGAGATATGAAGATTGTGATATTAGAGTCATGCTAGTTGAGTAGTTGTGAATTTGAGAGATACTTGTGTTAAAGTTTGTGATTCCCGTAGCATGCACGTATGGTGAACCGTTATGTGATGAAGTTGGAGCATGATTTATTTTTTGATTGTCTTCCTTATGAGTGGTGGTCGGGGATGAGCGATGGTCTTTTCCTACCAATCTATCCCCTAGGAGCATGTGCGTAATAATTTGTTTTGATAACTAATAGATTTTTGCAATAAGTAAGTGAGTTCTTTACGACTAATGTTGAGTCCATGGATTATACGCACTCTCACCCTTCCACCATTGCTAGCCTCTCTAGTACCGCGCAACTTTCGCCGGTACCATAAACCCACCATTTACCTCCCTCAAAACAGCCACCATACCTACCTACTATGGCATTTCCATAGCCATTCCGAGATATATTGCCATGCAACTTTCCACCATTTCGTTTATTATGACACGCTCCATCATTGTCATATTGCTTTGCATGATCATGTAGTTGACATCGTATTTGTGGCAAAGCCACCATTCATAATGTTTCATACATGTCACTATTGATTCATTGCACATCCCGGTACACCGCCGGAGGCATTCACATAGATTCATATTTTTGTTCTAAGTATCGAGTTGTAATTCTTGAGTTGTAAGTAAATAAAAGTGTGATGATCATCATTATTAGAGCATCTTCCCAATGACGAAAGGATGATGGAGACTATGATTCCCCCACGAGTCGGGATGAGACTCCAGACAAAAAATCAAGAAAGAAAAAAAGAGGCCATCAAAAAGGAAAAATAAAAGAAAAGGCCCAAATAAAAAAATGAGAGAAAAAGAGAGAAGGGGCAATGCTACTATCCTTTTTCCACACTTGTGCTTCAAATTAGCACCATGATGTTCATGATAGAGAGTCTCTTATGTTGCCACTTTCATATACTATTGGGAATTTTTCATTATAAAACTTGGCTTGTATATTCCAATGATGGGCTTCCTCAAAATGCCCTAGGTCTTCGTGAGCAAGCAAGTTGGATGCACACCCACTTAGTTTCTTTTGTTGAGCTTTCATACATTTATAGCTCTAGTGCATCTGTTGCATGGCAATCCCTACTCACTCACATTAATATCTATTGATGGGCATCTCCATAGCCCGTTGATACGCCTAGTTGATGTGAGACTATCTTCTCCATTTTGTCTTCTCCACAACCACTATTCTATTCCACCTATAGTGCTATATCCATGGCTCACGCTCATGTATTGCGTGAAGATTGGAAAAGTTTGAGAACATCAAAAGTATGAAACAATTGCTTGGCTTGTCATCGGGGTTGTGCATGATTTAAATATTTTATGTGATGAAGATAGAGCATAGCCAGACTATATGATTTTGTAGGGATAGCTCTCTTTGGCTATGTTATTTTGAGAAGACATAATTGCTTGGTTAGTATGCTTGAAGTATTATTGTTTTTAAGTCAATATTAAACTTTTGTCTTGAATCTTTCGGATCTGAATATTCATGCCACAATAAATAAAATTACATTTAAAATTACGTTAGGTAGCATTCCACATCAAAAATTCTGTTTTTATCATTTACCTACTCGAGGACGAGCATAAATTAAGCTTGGGGATGCTTGTATGTCTCCAACGTATCTATACTTTTTGATTGTTCTATGCTACTATATTATCTATTTTGGATGTTTAATGGGCTTTAACATGCACTTTTATATTATTTTTGGGACTAACCTATTAACCGAAGGCCCAGTGCAACTTGCTGTTTTCTTGCCTATTTCAGTGTTTCGCAGAAAAGGAATATCAAACGGAATCCAAATGGAACGAAACCTTCGCGAGGATCTTTTTTTGGAACAAACGCAATCCAGGAGACTTGGAGTGGAGGTCAAGGAAGCGAAAAGGCGACCATGAGATAGGGCGGCGCGCCCAGGGAGGGTAGGCGCACCCCCATCCTCGTGGGCCCCTCGTAGCTCCACCGACCTACTTCTTTCGCCTATATATACTCTTATACCCTGAAAACATCCAGGGGAGCCACGAAACCACTTTTCCACCGTCGCAACCTTTTGTACCCGTGAGATCCCATCTGGGGACCTTTTCCGGCGATCTGCCGGAGGGGGATTCGATCATGGAGGGCTTCTACATCAACACCATAGCCTCTCCGATGATGTGTGAGTAGTTTACCATAGACCATCAGGTCCATAGTTATTAGCTAGATGGCTTCTTCTCTCTCTTTGGTTCTCAATACAAAGTTCTCCTCGATGTTCTTGGAGATCTATTCGATGTAATACTTTTTGCAGTGTGTTTGCCGAGATCCGATGAATTGTGGGTTTATGATCAAGTTTATCTATGAACAATATTTGATTCATCTCTGAATTCTTATATGCATGATTTGATATCTTTGCAAGTCTCTTCGAATTATGAGTTTGGTTTGGCCTAGAAGATTGATATTTCTTGCAATGGGAGAAGTGCTTAGCTTTGGGTTCAATCTTGCAGTGTCCTTTCCCAGTGACAGTAGGGGCAGCAAGGCACGCATTGTATTGTTGCCATCACAACAAAAAAAGACACATCCGTGACATTTTGGGCCGAACGATTTTTTTTCTGTCATACATATGACACTTCTATGACGATAATTGTGACAAAACCCGGTATCATCATAGATGTGGTGGGCTCCTACTTCTATGAAAAAAATCATGACAGAAAATGGGCTTTTCGTCCTGGGCGGGCCGGAGACGCAGCTGCATGACATTCTTTGGGCCGGAGTTCCCGGTTACGGTGGGAGGTCGGGGGCCGAGCGATGCGTGCTTCTCTCGTACATGTACGCGTGTGTGTGTGAGGCGTTGGCTCTAACTGAACTCGAGCGAGGCGTTGGGCTCTAACTGAACCCGAGCGATTGCACTGCAGGCTACGCGTTACTGAACCCGAGCGATCAATCGATGGCTGTTAACTGAACCCGATCGAGCGATCCCTTCGCTACTACTGCTAACTGAAGCCGATCGATGCTGCCTCTGGAAGAACAGTGAGCATTGTGTGGGGAGGGGGGGGGTTGGATGAACTGTTCCCGATGGGGGTGGATGAACAGGACCCCGTGGTGTTGCCTCTGGATGAACAAGACCCCGATCGATCAAGCCGGTTGGGCTGGATGAACAACACCCCGTGGAGGGCTGGATGAACAGGACCACCCCATGGAGGGCAGGATGAACAGTAGATGGTGGAGGGCAGGATGAACAGTAGCCCGTGGAGGGCTAGATGAACAGGAGCCCGTGGATGAACTGTCGCAGGTGGAGGCTGGAGGAGGTCGACGGTGGATGAACAATAGCTCGTGGAGGCTGGAGGGGGTCGACGGTGGAGATGAATAGTATCCCGTGGAGTCCCGTTTTGCGGTATGCCACACCCCTCCCGATGAATAGGACCCCCGTTTCGACCGTAGCGCTCCAACACAAGTCCGTTTCGTCCGTTTTGCGGTACGCCACACCCCTCCCGATCAATAGGACCCCTGTTTCGACCGTAGGAGGTCCATTTCCTTCGTTTTGCGGTACGCCAGACCCCTCCCGATGAACAGGATCCCATTTCGAACATGGCCGGTCGAACACAAGGCTGTTTCCTCCGTTTTGCGGTACGCCAGGCCTCGTTTCCATCGCCTGTTCCATCCAAGCCCTCCCGATGAACACGACCACACATTCCGTTCTGACCCAGCCGGTTGGCTCCCACGCGTTCCGTTGCCTCCCCATGAACACGACGCATTCCGTTGCCTCCCCATGAACACGACGACGACGCTGTTTGTCCGTTCCGACCCAGCCATGTACACGAGCCCTGGCCGAACGTATGCGCGAGTAGGCGTTCGAGACCCCGTGTAACGCCCTCGATGCGGCTATATCTCCCACGTGTCGAAGCACGACTTAGAGGCATAACCGCATTGAAAGCAATGTCGCAAGGGAGGTAATCTTCACACAACCCATGTAATACATAAGGGAAAGAGATACATAGTTGGCTTACACTCGCCACTTCACACAATACATGAATAAAGCATTACATCATCCAAATATAATCAAGGTCCGACTACAGAACCAAAATAAAAGAAGAACCCCCAAATGCGACAAGGTCCCCGATCGACCCCAACTGGGCTCCACTACTGATAAACTAGAACGAAACAACACAAAGGACAAGATCTTCATCGAGCTCCTCCTGAGCTTGGTTGCGTCATCTGCACGGACTCATCGGCACCTGCAAGCTGGTTTTGGAAGTACCTGTGAGCCACGGGGACTCAACAATCTCACACCCTCGCGATCAAGACTATTTAAGCTTATGGGTAAAGAAAAAAAGGTATGAGGTGGAGCTGCAGCAAGCGACTAGCATATATGGTGGCTAACATACGCAAATTGAGAGCGAGAAGAGAAGGCAAAGCACGGGCGATGAAAGTATGATCAAGAAGTGATCCTAAAACAACCTACGTCAAGCATAACCCCAACACCGTGTTCACTTCCCGGACTCCACCGGAAAGAGACCATCACGGTAACACACGCGGTTGATGTATTTTAATTAAGGTCAACTTCATGTTTTCTACAACCGGACATTAACAAATTCGCATCTTCCCATAACCGCGGGCATGGCTTTCGAAAGTTCAAATCCATGCAGGGGAGTCCCAACTTAGCCCATCACAAGCTCTCACGGTCAACGAAGGAATAGACCTCCTCCCGAGACGTTCCGATCAGACTCGGTATCCCGGTTCTACAAGACACTTCGACAAGTTAAAACAAATCCAGCAACACCGCCCGAATGTGCCGACAAATCCCGATAGGAGCTGCACATATCTCTTTCTCAGGGAACACTCAGATGAGACTAGCTACGAGTAAAACCAACCCTCAAGTTTCCCCGAGGTGACCCCGCAGGCAGCTCAGTTTGGACCAACACTCATAGGAGCACTGGCCCGGGGGGGTTAGAATAAAGATGACCCTTGAGTCTGCAGAACCCAAGGGAAGGTGGTAGGTTGTTAGTGCAAATGGTAAAACCAAGGTTGGGCATTGCTGGAGGAGTTTTATTCAAGGCGAACTATCAAGGGGTTCCCATTATTACCCAACCGCGTAAGGAACGCAAAATCCGGGAACATAACACCGATATGACGGAAACTAGGGCGGCAAGAGTGGAACAAAACACCATGCATAAGGCCGAGCCTTCCACCCTTTACCAAGTATATAGATGCATTAATTAAATAAGAGATATTGTGATATCCCAACAAGTAAACATGTTCCAATAAGGAACAACATCTCCATGTTCCAACAAGGAACAAACTTCAATCTTCACCTGCAACTAACAACGCTATAAGAGGGGCTGAGCAAAGCGGTAACATAGCCAATCAACGGTTTGCTAGGGCAAGGTGGGTTAGAGGCTTGGTTCAACAATATGAGAGGCATGATAAGCAAGTGGTAGGCATTGTAGCATAGGCATAGCAAAAGAGCGAGAAACTAAGAAAGCAAAGATAGAAGTGATTTCGAGGGTATGGTCATCTTGCCTGAAATCCCGCAAGGAAGAAGAACGAGTCCATGAAGAAGACAAATGGACGAAGTCGAACGAATCCTCACAACACGACGTTATCGGAACCAACCCGAAGAAGCAATACCGGAAAGGAGCACACAACATAGTAAACAACCAACACATAATCATGGCATGATGCACAATCAAGTATGATGCATGTCCGGTTTAAAGAGGCATGGCATGGCAAAATGCACAAGCAACCCTACAAATTAAGTGGAGCTCAATATGCAACGAGTTGCATATTGACGAAACACCACGACAAATTATTTAGTTCGATCTCGTTTATGTACCCAACAATATTAAGTGTTGTTAAACATGGCAAGAGGGTGAAGCAAAAGAAAACTACCTATCTAGGCAAGTTTAAATGAGGCCGGAAACAACGAACAACAATTCCGGTAAATCCCCATGTGCATATATTAGGTTTGGTCCTGTTCTGCCCTAAACCATATTTTATAGTTATTAAACATGCAAGAAGATGCCACCATGTTAAACTAGGCAAAATTCTACCCCATTAGCATATAAAGTTTGTTAAAAACGGAGCTACGGTTATTTAGTTATGAATTAAACCATTTTAGCATGGCATATGGACAAAGTTACACAAACAACATTTTAAACATGGGTGAAAATGACATATTATGAAACTATATGAAATTCTAAGCATTTTACATATTTAAACCATTTTAATCCGAAGCACGGTTCAAGAGTTATTTATGCATGAACATGGAGGGGTAATCTGTAAATATGCACTACTCTGGATAATTGGACAAATTCACAGAATGAGAAAAAAAACATGATCGGGCTGAATCCAGTTGGGCCAACAGTTCGGGTGGCTGCTCACATCGGGCTGAGGCCTTGGAGAGGAGGCCCAAGCGGGGCGCTGGGGATGGCGAGGCTGGACGAGGCCCACGCTTGTCGTCCTGCGCTCGAAGACAGGAGGCGAAGCAGGCAGGGCTTGGTGCAGTGGCTTCAGACGAAGCAAGGAGCAGCAGCGGTAGGTCTTGGCGAGGACGCTGGCGGCGGCGAGCTTGCGGGCACGCAGAGGGAGGTCAAAGACGGCGGGCCAGTGTCGGATCTCGACGGATGCGAAGCAGGGCGGGGCCGTCCTGCTCGTGCAGGGGCGAAGCAGAGGAGGCGAGCAGGGCGCTGGTGGCCGGGAGCAGAGCGAAGGGGCGACGAGGTCTTGGGCATGGGGAAGCTCAGATCGACCGGATCCAGGGCACGGGACGAGGGAAATGGATGGATCCGGCGAGGCAGGGCATCCATGGCGCAGACGGAGCTCCTCCTGTTCGTCCTGTACAGAGAAGAGAGAGAATGGATGAGAGGCAGAAGAAGCCACAGGAGGGAAAAATGGAGGGAGGATGAACGAGGGAGAGAGCACAGGGTCGGCCTGGTGGTCGCTTCGGTCGCCGACAAGGGAAGTGGCTTAGGGTCGATGGTGGGAGCAGCGACGAGGCAGCGGGGTGCTTGGGCAAGACCGAGACCAGAAGGAGGAGGCGAAGGGGATTGAATCAAAGAAAAACAGAGGAGGCACTGGATTGGGCAATGGGGATCCCTAGGAAGATGCGGCGGCGGCTGGGAGGATGGGACATCTCTCCTCAAATTTAGGGTTGGACTATATATATACATTAAGTGGATTAGGTTAGGGGCTACCTCATCCCTACGATCGTAATCGTATGGTCGCGAATAAAATAGTTAGGGAGCCCAATTAACAAAACGGAGATGTTTTGTAGATGTTTGGGGATGTTTCGGACCCATCGGTGACGACCGCTCGGGTCGGGTCCGGGACAATTTTGGACGCGCACGTGAGGGGTTCGATGCACTGTGCAGAGAGGGTTTCAGACCGTGCGGTCGCATCAGACAACTCCGGGAGCGAAGAGGGGAAGGAGGATGGACTAGGTGGGCTGCGTAGACGGTCTCGAGCTGAGAGAAGAGAAGAGAGGGAGGCCCGGCGACTGTTTCCGGAGACCGAAAACGTCCGACGTTTTGACCGACTATATTGTCGCTATGGTTAACGGTTGGGCTATCAAACGGACTCCGAACGCGATGAAACTTGGCAGGCGGCCTACCGGTAGTAAACCAAGGCCACTTGGCAAGTCTCGGTCCAATCCGGAAATGTTTAATCCCCACACACGAAAAAAGGTAGGAATGACCACCGGAGGAGAACGGAGCGCCGGAATGCAAAACGGACAACGGGGAAAATGCTCGGATGCATGAGACGAACATGTATGCAAATGAAATGCACATGATGACATGATATGCAATGCATGACATGCAAGCAATGACATGGCAATAACAGCGAATAACTGGAGGGCACCTGGCACATCGGTCTCGGGGCGTTACAACACTCCACCACTACGAGAGGATCTCGTCCCGAGATCTAGAATGGCACCGGAGGGAAAAAAACCGGAAGAGAAAGAGAAGAGGTAAAACTAAGTTGCTTCTTTGACAAACGAGTGAAACCAAAGAACCTTGAAAGGTTAAGCCACTCGAGGAAAGAAAAAAAACATACAACAGAGATGAATGAAGTTGAAAGCACTCCGGTAGGGAAGAGGAAACAAGGAATTACAAATTCGTACAACACTTCATTTGAAAAGAGATGAAAGACTTGATAAGGTGAAAAGAACTAGAAGAGATGACACAACACTCCGCTTAGATGGATAAACACGAAAAGAGCACGATCCAAGATGATGAGAGAAAAGAGCAACATCGCAATGGCTCCGGAACAAAAGAATAGAAGATAGATAATTGAAATAAAAGAATGGAGAAGAAAATGCCATCTTATGCCACAAAAGAGCTTGAAAAAGGCATCTTTAGGAGAAGGGTTGAACGGAGTTGTTGGAAAACCAACAACGAAAAGAGTAAGCTTGTTGTGGGCTTATGGAAAACATCCCAAAACTGAGTTGAAATTCTGCCACTGACGAAAAAGATAGATGGGATTGGTATGAACAAGGAGATAAGAAAGCTATATCACCGGGAGGATAAAAGAAGAACTTGGGTCATTTATAAGCACCACAATAGCAACAATCCTTAGGGAAGGCTTAAGGTGAAAAATAGCCGAAGATAACTCCAATGAAGAGATTGATGTATTTAAAATACCCCATTCTTACAACCTGTGAATCATGAAACATGAGCTCAAATTATCAAGAATTACATAAAACCATCTCCAATAATATGGTAGAAAGAAATGCACTCCGGATAGCAAGATGAAGAAAGCTTGAGCTCCTTTGAAAAGAATCTCAACGAACACTTTGAGAAGGGATTAAATCCTTGATGAACCATCATGTAGAACCTTCACGAAGAACTCCGGTAATAAAAGAATGATCAAACGGAAAGAAAGGGTAGTTGAAAACACAAGGTGAATCCTTGTACCGATTTAGAAGGAGCTTCGCGACGAGATAATGCGAAAAAGCTTGGAACTGCGGAAAAGAAAGATGAACAAATGAAATCAAGAATTTGTATGATGAACCACTTCGGAATAAGGAATTGAATCATTTGGATGAAACAAGAATAAGAGTTACATTATGCTTATCTTTCACCAATTAAATTGATGACCAACAATGGATTTGGCATACTACTTATTCTCGTAGAAAGGATTTAGGTAGATATAACGCAAACTTAATGGACCATCGGTAGGATTTGAACCAACGAATGGATTGATACAATAACAAAGGAAGAGAAATCTTGAATGAACCACCGGTAAGAATTGAAAATGATCGAAGTAGGGGTGAATCACCGGTAAGAATTAGCAAATGAACGAAGGTGCTTGAGACAAACTAGATACATGAGAACGAAGGTATCACGAACTAATTAGAGATCACTTGAATGATGCACCGGTAAGATTGGAGAATGATAACTGAGAGCTGAAAATGAATAAACCTGAATTGATGGACTCCGGATAACAATCTGAGAAGACTCTTGAATATATCCTGATGGGTGAAAAAGATTCTCACAATCGAAAATAATTATGAGAGGATGGCAACAAGCTAGTACCATGAATCTTGAAGAGAATGGAGCAAGATTAAAGAGAAACTCTTCTTTAGTCTTCAAATTCGAGAATGACGACGAGAAACAACACCAAGAATTGTTGAGGGACTCCAGAATGAAGAATGGAAAAGGTTGAGCCAACGATGAAAAGAATTTGAAAGATCTTGGAGAAATACATTTGACTGATGATAATTCATTCTTACGTCAAACTTTGACAAGAAATTTGAGGATATCTCCGGGAAAATGAGAAGAGTCAGGTAAGATCCTGGAAAAAAACCTATGGGTTAGGGCCCACTCAAGAGAAAACACCGTTAGAGTGATTAAAAAGAGAGATTGCACCGGTTGAATTAAAAGGCTTGAATGAGATAACAATCTCGAAAGAGCTTGAAAGGATTACGAAAGTCGAGTGGAAACATGAATCTTCTGAGATTTCTTGAGCACTCTAGAATAACTGAATGGTGCGAGGTGAATGATTAAGAATTGCACCGGCATGATAAGGCATTGAAACGAGGAAAGGATATGATCAACAAAGCTTGACTAGAATCCACCGGAGAAGAAAAAGAATGAAGAATGATTAACTTGAGACTCCGTTAGCATCTTCATGAGAATCACCGGGTAAGAACATGAAGGAAAAGAATGGAGAGAATTCGCAATAATAAAAGGATGCTTGATTAAGAAATCCGAGTCCTTGAGAAAAAAAGGGTGGGTGGGCGGGAAAAAATAAAGACAACTTGGAGACGGATGAAACAAACACCGTTGAGAAGAACTAGTAATAGATCTTGCTGATGTTGAAATGATCGGATCCACTTGAAGAGAGACACACCAGTTGAGAAGGATTGACATGACAATATCAATAAATGAGAAGGATTAGCATTCGCATAGCAATATGAAAACACCGCTTGGGGAAGGTATGGAATCAACATTTGACTTCGAAGCAACTCGAATACCACAACTCAAAACCAAAAACAAAGGATTGGCTTGCAGAATAAGCCGGAACAAACGTATAATAGATATTTCGTCCGAAGTTTTCGTGGTGGGTCCTACACGGGCTCGATCGTACAACACCATCATGTACAAGGCAGTGCACATGACATACGAAGCGTCCCCGAGTCGGCATAGCCAAGGACTCTTTAAGACACAACGAGACCACTGTAAAACCAACTGTGAATAGGCGGACCACTAGATGTCGAACCCCAATTTCATATCATACATCTGTTGGAAAGATATCCTAAGAGCTACTTGAATTCCCACCTATGAAACTCCCGAAACTTTCTGGTTATGCAATCAGGTGTTGGGGATACAGGGGAAGCATAATATCTCACCCAAAACTAGCAAATCCTACATCCAGTTGTATCCATCCTTCAACACATAACCAAGAAACCTTCGGAAAGCATCTACCTCAACCTTCGAAAAGCATCCGCTATACGAGTTATGGCAATACTCCCGAACTCCCGCCCTAGTACTGGGTGGCATCGAGGTTATCTCACCAACGAACTGCATAAAAGAGATTTTCGATGTCGGCGCACTAAACTCAGGTATTCCAGAATTGCAACGATAAAATTGTGACGATAACACCTCGGAGCTCAACTCCCCGGGACACTGCCACAACCCCTAAATGACAGGAGGCACCAAGAACAATGTTCTCGTCACAAAACCATCGGAACAATTCCAAGATACCCGCGTGATCCTAAATTTTTTTTTAGTGAAATTTGAGAAGAGAATAGTCAAAACTCTACGTCAGGATGCCTTACCAGAGCGATGAAGGGACTGGGGAGTAAAAAGAATTCCTAAACTCTCCGATACATAATTCCTAGATGACTCAAAACATTTTTTTCTAGACTCAACAACGGCTGCTAAAAACGATCAAGCAATGGGGGCTCCTAAGGTCGGTGATGGCTCTGATACCAACTTGTAACGCCCTCGATGCGGCTATATCTCCCACGTGTCGAAGCACGACTTAGAGGCATAACCGCATTGAAAGCAATGTCGCAAGGGAGGTAATCTTCACACAACCCATGTAATACATAAGGGAAATAGATACATAGTTGGCTTACACTCGCCACTTCACACAATACAAGAATAAAGCATCACATCATCCAAATACAATCAAGGTTCGACTACAGAACCAAAATAAAAAAGAACCCCCAAATGCGACAAGGTCCCCGATCGACCCCAACAGGGCTCCACTACTGATCAACTAGAACGAAACAACACAAAGGACAAGATCTTCATCGAGCTCCTCCTGAGCTTGGTTGCGTCATCTGCACGGACTCATTGGCGCCTGCAAGCTGGTTTTGGAAGTATCTGTGAGCCACAGGGACTCAGCAATCTCACACCCTCGCGATCAAGACTATTTAAGCTTATGGGTAAGGAAAAAAGGTATGAGGTGGAGCTGTAGCAAGCGACTAGCATATATGGTGGCTAACATACGCAAATTGAGAGCGAGAAGAGAAGGCAAAGCACGGTCGATGAAAGTATGATCAAGAAGTGATCCTAAAACAACCTACGTTAAGCATAACTCCAACACCGTGTTCACTTCCCGGACTCCGCCGGAAAGAGACCATCACGGTAACACACACGGTTGATGTATTTTAATTAAGGTCAACTTCATGTTTTCTACAACCGGACGTTAACAAATTCCCATCTGCCCATAACCGCGAGCATGGCTTTCGAAAGTTCAAATCCCTGCAGGGGAGTCCCAACTTAGCCCATCACAAGCTCTCACGGTCAACGAAGGAATAGACCTCCTCCCGATACGTTCCGATCAGACTCGGTATCCTGGTTCTACAAGACACTTCGACAAGTTAAAACAAATCCAGCAACACCGCCCGAATGTGTCGACAAATCCCGATAGGAGCTGCACATATCTCTTTCTCAGGGCACACTCAGATGAGACTAGCTACGAGTAAAACCAACCCTCAAGTTTCCCCGAGGTGGCCCCGCAGGCAGCTCAGTTCGGACCAACACTCAGAGGAGCACTGGCCCGGGGGGGTTAGAATAAAGATGACCCTTGAGTCTGCAGAATCCAAGGGAAGGTGGTAGGTTGTTAGTGCAAATGGTAAAACCAAGGTTGGGCATTGCTGGAGGAGTTTTATTCAAGGCGAACTATCAAGGGGTTCCCATTATTACCCAACCGCGTAAGGAACGCAAAATCCGGGAACATAACACCGATATGACGGAAACTAGGGCGGCAAGAGTGGAACAAAATACCAGGCATAAGGCCAAGCCTTCCATCCTTTACCAAGTATATAGATGCATTAATTAAATAAGAGATATTGTGATATCCCAACAAGTAAACATGTTGCAATAAGGAACAACATCTCCATGTTCCAACAAGGAACAAACTTCAATCTTCACCTGCAACTAACAACGCTATAAGAGGGGCTGAGCAAAAGCGGTAACATAGCCAATCAACGGTTTGCTAGGACAAGGTGGGTTAGAGGCTTGGTTCAACAATATGGGAGGCATGATAAGCAAGTGGTAGGCATCATAGCATAGGCATAGCAAAAGAGCGAGAAACTAAGCAAGCAAAGATAGAAGTGATTTTGAGGGTATGGTCATCTTGCCTGAAATCCCGCAAGGAAGAAGAACGAGTCCATGAAGAAGACAAATGGACGAAGTTGAACGAATCCTCACAACACAACGTTATCGGAACCAACCCGAAGAAGCAATACCGGAAAGGAGCACACAACATAGTAAACAACCAACACATAATCATGGCATGATGCACAATCAAGTATGATGCATGTCCGGTTTAAAGAGGCATGGCATGGCAAAATGCACAAGCAACCCTACAAATTAAGTGGAGCTCAATATGCAACGAGTTGCATATTGACGAAACACCACGACAAGTTATTTAGTTTGATCTCGTTTATGTACCCAACAATATTAAGTGTTGTTAAACATGGCAAGAGGGTGAAGCAAAAGAAAACTACCTATCTAGGCAAGTTTAAATGAGGCCGGAAACAATGAACAACAATTCCGGTAAATCCCCATGTGCATATATTAGGTTTGGTCCTGTTCTGCCCTAAACCATATTTTATAGTTATTAAACATGCAAGAATATGCCACCATGTTAAACTAGGCAAAATTCTACCCCATTAACATATAAAGTTTCTTAAAAACGGAGCTACGGTTATTTAGTTATGAATTAAACCATTTTAGCATGGCATATGGACAAAGTTACACAAACAACATTTTGAACATTTTAAACATGGGTGAAAATGACATATTATGAAACTATATGAAATTCTAAGCATTTTACATATTTAAACCATTTTAATCCGAAGCACGGTTCAAGAGTTATTTATGCATGAACATGGAGGGGTAATCTGTAAATATGCAGTACTCTGGATAATTGGACAAATTCACAGAACGAGAAAAAAACATGATCGGGCTGAATCCAGTTGGGCCAACAGTTCGGGTGGCTGCTCACAATGGGCTGAGGCCTTGGAGAGGAGGCCCAAGCGGGGCGCTGGATATGGCGAGGCTGGACGAGGCCCACGCTCGTCGTCCTGCGCTCGAAGACAGGAGGCAAAGCAGGCAGGGCTTGGCGCAGTGGCTTCAAAAGAAGCAAGGCGCATCAGCGGCAGGTATTGGCGAGGACGCTGGCGGCGGCGAGCTTGCGGGCATGCAGAGGGAGGTCGAAGACGGCGGGCCAGCGTCGGATCTCGACGGACGCGAAGTAGGGCGGGGTGTCCTGCTCGTGCAGGGGCGAAGCAGAGGAGGCGAGCAGGGCACTGGTGGCCGGGAGCAGAGCGAAGGGGCGACGAGGTCTTGGGCATGGGGAAGCTCGGATCGACCGGATCTAGGGCGCGAGACGAGGGAAATGGATGGATCCGGCGAGGCAGGGCATCCATGGCGCAGACGGAGCTCCTCCTGTTCGTCCTGTACAGAGAAGAGAGAGAATGGATGAGAGGCAGAAGAAGCCACAAGAGGGAAAAATGGAGGGAGGATGAACGAGGGAGAGAGCACGGGGTCGGCCTGGTGGTGGCTTTGGTCGCCGACGAGGGAAGTGGCTCAGGGTCGACGATGGGAGCAGCGACGAGGCAGCGGGGTGCTCGGGCAAGACCGAGACCAGAAGGAGGAGGCGAAGGGGATTGAATCAAAGAAAAACAGAGGAGGCACTAGATTGGGCGATGGGGATCCCAAGGAAGATGCGGCTGGGAGGATGGGACATCTCTCCTCAAATTTAGGGTTGGACTATATATATACATTAAGTGGATTTGGTTAGGGGCTACCTCATCCCTACGATCGTAATCGTACGGTCACGAATAAAATAGTTAGGGAGCCCAATTAACAAAACGGAGATCTTTTGTAGATGTTTGGGGATGTTTCGGACCCATCGGTGACGACCGCTCGGGTCGGGTGCGGGACAATTTCGGACGCGCACGTGAGGGGTTCGATGCACTATGCAGAGAGGGTTTCAGACCGTGCGGTCGCATCGGACAACTCCGGAAGCGAAGAGGGGAAGGAGGATGGACTAGGCGGGCTGCGTAGATGGTCTCGAGCTGAGAGAAGAGAAGAGAGGGAGGCCCGGCGACTGTTTCCGGAGACCAAAAACGTCCGACGTTTTGACCAACTATATTGTCGCTATAGTTAACGGTTGGGCTATCAAACGGACTCCGAACGCGATGAAACTTGGCAGGCGGCCTACCGGTAGTAAACCAAGGCCACTTGGCAAGTCTCGGTCCAATCCGGAAATGTTTAATCCCCACACACGAAAAAAGGTAGGAATGACCACCGGAGGAGAACGGAGCGCCGGAATGCAAAACGGACAATGGGGAAAATGCTCGGATGCATGAGACGAACATGTATGCAAATGAAATGCACATGATGACATGATATGCAATGCATGACACACAAGCAATGACATGGCAACAACAGCGAATAACTGGAGGACACCTGGCACATCGGTCTCAGGGCGTTACACCCCGCCCGTATGTACACATACATGGCCGTATTTTCTTTTTTGCACCCTGGCCGCTATATGTACGTGTACATGCTACGTGCACGCCTCTACTATGACACGTGCGCGCCTCTACATCCACCAGTATATATGACCATACACGTTCGCGGCCAGAATGACAACGCTACGTAAGCTTCGACCAGGTGGGTCCCGACTGTCAGACACTTCCTTCCGTGCGAAGATGTAGCTGGTGGGTCCTAGCAGTCAGGGGCAAACATTTTTTTCATGAAATACGGTGGCCCGTCCGGTCGGTCCCCACTGTCAGGTGGAGGAATAATTATTTTGCACGTAATAAGGAGGCACTTCCTTGCTACGGCCGTGGACCCAGCTGTCAGCCTCTCCACGTACAGTACACGTCCGATGGAAGCCGTTCCTTGACCACGTTGACCACGCCGCGTCAAGAGCACCAGGGCGGTGGACGATGGCGAGGCCTAGGAAGGGGACGACACGGAGCCGGGGAAGACGCGACAGTGGATGCCCACGCGTAGAGGAGTACGAGGGTTCACTGATTCGCTGCGGTGTGAGGCTGCCATCGCCGCAGAATAACAGGTGGTGTGGGTGAGTAGAGGGATGGCCTGGCCAGCGGTGGGAGTAGTAGGGGGCGGTGAGGCCTCCGCCGCATCGCAGCCGGCCACGGGAGGCAGGAGCACGAGGCACGACCGGCACTGGTTTGGGCGGCTGGAGCAAGAAGACCAGAGGTTGAAGAAGCACTACGGCCGTTGGATGGACATCGTACGATCACTAGAGCTAGAATCGTGCATATTGACTAAGTTGACAAAGCCCTCCATCCCCGTCAACTTAGTAGGCCCACAAGTCAGCCTCCCACCAAGGTGGGTCCCAGCTAGCAGGGGGTATTCATTTTTTTGTGTGTAATAAGGAGGCACTTCCGGTGGGTCCAAGCTGACAACAGGGAGAACGTTTTTTTCGCGAAATACAGTGGCCTGTCGGGTGGGTCCCAGCAGTCAGGGGCAAACATTTTTTTCGCGATATACTGGTGGGCGTCCGGTGGGTCCCTGCTGTCAGGTGGAGGAATAATTATTTTCCGCGTAATAAGGAGGCACTTCCTTGCGGCTGCCGTGGACCCAGCTGTCAGCCTCTCCACGTATAGTATTCTTCCGATGGAATTTGGTCGTTGACCACATTGACCACGCCGCGCCGACAGCACCACGGCGGTGGACGATGGTGAGGCGTGGGAAGGGGATGACGCGGAGCCGGGGAAGACGCGGCAGTGGATGCCCACACGGAGAGGAGTATGAGGGTTCACTGGTTCGGCTGCGCTGCCGTCGCCGCAGAATAACAGGGGGTGTGGGTGAGTGGAGTGGAGGGATGGCCTGGCCAGCGGTGGGAGTAGTATGGGGGCGGTGAGGCCTCTGCGGTAGCACAGCCGGGCACGGGAGGCAGGAGCAGGCGGCACGACCGGCGCTGCTTTGGGCGGCTGGAGCAAGAAGACCAGAGGTTGAAGAAGCACTACAGCCGTTGGATGGACATCGTACGGTCAGTCGAGCTAGAATCGTGCATATTAACTAAGTTGACAAAGCCCTTCGTCCTCGTCAACTTAGTAGGCCCACTATACTGGGTCCCAGCTAGCAGGGGGAGTATTCAATTTTTTGTGCGTAATAAGGAGGCACTTCCTTGCGTGCGAAGATATAGCTGGTGGGTCTGAGCTGTCAGCGGCGGTAAGATTTTTTTTGTGAAATACAGAGGCCGTTTCGGTGGGTCCCAGATATCAAGTGGAGGAAATCATTATTTTGTGCGTAATAAGGAGGCATTTCCTTGCGTGCGGCCGTGGACCCAGCTGTCAGCCTCACCATGTACAGTCCACTTCAGATGCATGTCGGTCGTTGACCACGCTAACCACACCACGCCGAGAGCACCAGGGCGGTGGACGACGGCGAGGCCTAGGAAGGGAACGACACGGAGGTAGGGAAGACTCGGCCGTTGTTTTTGTTTCCCATGCGGAGGGGAGTACGACTGTATGAGGGTTTACTGATTCGTCTGCCGTCGCCGGAGAATAACAGTGGGTGTGGGTGAGTAGAGGGATGGCTAGGCCAGCGATGGGAGTACGGTGGGGCGGTGAGGCCTGCGCGGCAGCATAGCCGGCCGCGGGAAGGAGGGGGCAGGCAGTCCTGCCGGCACTTGTTTGAGCGGCTGGAGCAGGAAGAGCAGAGATTGAAGAAGCACGACGGTCGTTGGATGGACATCCAACAGTATACATGCCATCTGTGGGAAGCCTCAAATCTGTGAAAACAGCATACAACCCATCTGCCATTATTTCAAATAATTTACAGCCCATTTGCTAATTCTTACGGGTTTTTTGGAGCCCATATTCTTTATGTTAGCATTACAGTCCATATTGTGGCCACGGTTAAAAAATTATACGAAATTTTGCATATGTCGGTGCGGTCTAAACTGTTTTTAATCCCGAAATTTTGAGTCACATCCAGACTGATTTTAAAAATAAATGTATATCAATATAAAATCCAATAAATTGTCCATGCATAAAAATCAATGCAATTTAAAATCTCAAAATGAAAAAAAGATATTTGAAAATAATTGTCGGTTTGATGTGTTTTGAAAATGTACATCCCATTTCTCATTACTGATAGGCCATTTTCTCGGCTAGCCGAATGAAGCTCTCCGCGTCTTGAAAGATTTGCAGCCCAACAGACCTGCTAAAGCGAGTTACTTGACAAATCACAAAAGAACTGGGCTAGCCATTTTCAGAAAGAAAAAAAAACTACTGGGCTGGTCTGTGGTAAACATAAAAGAAAAGGCTGTCAAGAAAGGCCAGAGTGTCCCGCACAGCCCAGTTGACACCCTGCTTTCGTCTCAAAAACAAATTAGATAAATGCCACTCCAGTTATGGCGATCCATAAAAATGCCACTTCAATTTCCAAACTTTAAAAAATGCCACTGCAATTTTTGCAAACTTTGAAAAACGCCACAACAGTTTGCAAACTTTGAAAAACGCCACTCCAGACTTCGAAAAATGCCACTAGAAATGGCATGAAATGGCATTTTTCAAGGTTTGGAAATTGCAGTGGCATTTCTCAGATACACCAGATTTGGAGTGGCATTTATCAAATTAACCCAAAACAAAAATAACTAGGCGAGCTGCTGGGTCCCTGGTGTCAGCCGCTCGTTGTGCAATTCTCTTGTTTATTGACTACGTTGACAATGGCATGGGACCCAGATGTCAGAAATCCACTAGGAGGAGCCATTTTTTTATTGGCTTGAAATAAGGAGGCACTTGCTTGCGTACTGCCATGACCTTGGCGGGTCCCTGCTGTCATCCTCTCCACGTACAATCATCTCTTGATTGTGTACGCGTCAACTTGCTAGGCCCACAAGTCAGCCTCTAAACCGTGGAGGACAAATACAACCCATTTTAAAAACATAACAGCCCATTCCATATGTTCAAACGGAAAGTTCAACATTCAGAGCAAAGTAACAGGTCTGATCCACATATAGAGTACTGAACTTCCACGTTGACAACCATCATAGCCAAGTTAACTATCTACTCCCACTAACACTCTAGTAGCATACAAGTACTAACTTACTCTTAGCTAACTAGACTATGTCGGCCGCTATCTGCTGTCCATGCTAAACGCCGGCACCGGTGCCCTCCGCCTCGCCTCGGACTTGCCAGAGGTGCGATAGGGAGCGTTGCTCGCGCGCTTTGTCCCTTTCCATGCCTGCGTGGTCCACCGAAGCTTCGGCTTCCAAGCGAGAAACCCACTTGACGAGCTGGTAGTAAAAATCGGCGTCGCGAACGCGTGCATGCCCGACAGCCTCCAGGGCTATTTGCCGGGCACCGGCCTCCATGTAGTCGGCCCAGTTGCGGGCGCTCTGCTCGCGACTCAGAGCATCGGTGCGCTGCTGCTCCATGTCCCGCTGGCGACGCAAATCGGCGATACGCTGCTCCTCCGCCAGGCGGTCGCGCTCCAACAACTCCTGCTCCTCCACCATGCGGTCGCGCTCCAACAACTCCTCGATCTCCGCATTGCGGTGAAAACCTGAATTCCTCCTCCCTTCGTCTGCCTTCCGGTGAAAACCCGAACACTAGTTCCGGCGGTGACCGCCTCCGGCGTCGCCTACCGCGGACGGGCGGGGGCATGGCGGACGTGGCGAGCGACGTCGGGCCGTTGGGGGCTTATGAGGATATGGCGAGTTGGGTCACGGTGGCACCTGAGAAGGTCGGGAATAGTACTTATAGGCGGAAGGTAGCGCGACGGTCATCGGAATTCAATGCATAATGGCTCAATGCGCCAGCTTGCCGTGGAAAACTAGAGAAATTGAAATTATGATTGTGCCGTCCTGTCCCGTCTGGGTCGCACGCTGGCATGGCGGTCAAACGAGTGCACTCGAATCATCTCCCTCCTTGTCAATAATGATTCCACGGATTTAAAGGGTATCTTTTTCGCATTAGTTAGCTGCCTTAATTACAACCGGCTGCATGCAGGCACTCAGAATCGCTCGCATGTAGTACGCGAAGTAGCATGCAATGAGTCGCAGCCGAGGGCACGCATGCAGCCACTTAAATCGCTGGAATTAATTAGGCTTAAACTTCTGCATGCCGTTAATTATTGCCATGCCTTGGTCTTGCTGCTTTGCTCACGGGACTAATAAATCCCAGACGGAGGGAGTACCTTGGTTGGTGAGAGGTTTGAATTAAGCCCTGCAAACCAGAAATGAGGTACTAGTACATGCGTGATCCGCTATTTATTCGTGTAGGATCAAGTAGGTCATTTCTTGAATTGAGCCCTGCAAACCGGAAAGGAGGTAGTACGTGCGTGATCCTCTATTTATCCGTGTAGGATCGATAGTGTAGCTTGTCAGTTTCTTCAGAGGTAGGCAGTTTTATCCGTGTAGGATCAATAGTGTAGCCTGTCAGTTTCTTGAGAGGTAGGCATTTTTATTCAAAAAACTGCCACTTCGCATCTTGCATCGCAAATAAAACTGTCAGGAGCGCATTTGTAGGCTAGCTAGTGATCGATCAGTAACTTGTAAACAGTGAGCGAACAGAAATAAGTAACTGTTAATGCATCTCAATGATTCACAGATCATATACAAATATGTAGCTCCAAAAG
The DNA here is from genome assembly GCF_018294505.1 of Triticum aestivum. Classification (NCBI taxonomy): domain Eukaryota; kingdom Viridiplantae; phylum Streptophyta; class Magnoliopsida; order Poales; family Poaceae; genus Triticum; species Triticum aestivum. The sequence continues at coordinate 201,434,274 of NC_057809.1, read as the reverse complement.
CAAAGATCAGCCACTTCGGATCTTGCGTCGCAACTAAAACTAACTAGTACGATTCCCATACATAAGATCAACATGTTAATGCATCTCAATGATTCACAGATCATATACAAATATGTAGCTCCAAAAGCAAAGATCTAGAAAAAACATCTGTTCTTCCTACTAACATGGATGCTTCTCTTGGCCAACATTCAGTACAGACTGAAAGACAAATTTGTTTGTGAAGTCTACAATTCCTCTTGCAAACGTAAGTGGTTTCACCAACAGCTGGAACCATGATAATGAACCACACATGATGGAGGAACATCCACTGCAATATGATTTGGTCTTCTCTCGATCACACAGCGAGACTATTTTCGGAACAAAAACTTTAACTTAGGCAAAATGATGCCCATTGTATAATCAGACCAAAGCAATGAAGCACCTAGTGTTGTCCAATAAATAGTACAATACTACTTTTCTGCAGTCCATGAAGTGACTATCCAATCTTTCTGTGTCTATTTTCAAATGGCACTGCATGCAGTGACTATACTATTCTCTTGTGCAGTTCAACCAAAATTGCGGGCACTTTGTTTGTTTGCAAAATAGCAACGGGCAGACATCTCTGTCTGCACAAATATCAAGCAACTAGTAAACATATACCACACCTTGTATTTTCAGTTTAAATATGTCTCTTCCGCTTAGCATCTGTCATGTTCTGCACTGGACAATCTAATACAGTTATGTTTTGCCCTGGACAATTTCATACTGAATTGATTTGCTGGTTCAGACTAGAAATATAGTGCCTATTCTTCATCAGACCAAGGATATCCATGTTCGCAGTGATGGAAGAGGTGAAATCGATACAACCGAAATTGAGCATCCAATCATTGAATCCTGTCCTGCACCTCCAATGTAGGTCCACCCTGCCAATAAATTCACATGCAAACCACTAGTATTACTATCTAATGACAGTACAAAAAGAGTAGCAAGATAGTAGCAAACCATGTACCTTCGTAATGAACAACTCATAGTGCCACCAATTGGATATAAAGGTTTGGAAAAAATGCTCCTAATGTTGAACCAGTTGGACTTTTTGTGCAGTTCCACTAAAATCGAGCATCCCTGTTTGCATAGATATTGAAAGTGTGATTACTCTAAAAGTGGCACTAGTTGAAGCATAGACTCACAAATGTAAGCATTCCAATTTCTTAATGGGAAAAGGTAGCAAGACTGTTTCTAACCACCTATTTGAAGGAATAAATAAAGCAACAACGGCTGATGTCAGGAAGGCATACATAGTTTTTTCTGGAAAAGTGAGCCATTCCTGACCTTTCCTCTTCTTTTAAGAAAATTTTGTGCAGTTCTACTAAAAAAAATGCCATCACCGCCTTGATAATTCAGTGACACTGTACAAAAGGAAATGACTTAACATTACATCATGATTTCAGGTATGTAGTCGACAGGCATTAGAGACAAACATACATACCTCCTCAAGAGAACAGCCAGAGGAGGTGCCCACTCTTGACCTTTCCTCTTGTCTTCATAATTGTCTGTGCAGTTTAACCAAAATAAAATGACATCAGCGCCTTGGCATTTTGGTGACACTGTACAAAAAAATTAACTTATCTCATGAAAGTGAGGTATGTAATCTATAAGCATTAACAGTGCAAAAATCTGAAGGTAGTAACAAGTTTCATCGTTGGTATACTGGCTGTGCAACAACATTAGAATGCCTTAGTTGAAAAATCTTTAATACATCCACAATCAATAGCTAACCCTGAAATAATCCAGTGACATTAAATGACATTGCTTAAATTTATGGGTGGCATTAGACTGAGAGCGGCATTAGTTAAATGTGGCATCACTTTAGCAGTAGCATTGCTTGACTTGACTGTTGGCGTTATACTAACACCAAAAAAAGTGGCAATAAGAGCATGGGAGGCCCATTCGGACAGTGGGCGCACCAGTACGATGTACCTCCACGGACGCAGAGTGGTGAGGGAGGTATGGTTGCCTAGAGCAACAAATATCCAGGCAACATATGTGGATTACGTCCCATTTTTGTTCTCTTTATCCACCTATTTCCTATGTGAGGACAACAAACCGATCGACCTGGTCATTCTCTATTGCGTTGTCTTGCCTTTCTACCCTTCTTCAACCAAGAGACACGAGACTCGTTCCTTAGCTACTGATTTTCCCCTTTTCAACCTAGATGCGGGTTCGATGCCTACTCTCTTGGACAGTACAGTCTCCCTTCCTTTCCTTATTCAACCCAGACATGGATTAGTCTGCATGAAGTAGGGTTTCCTTTAATAGTGCAAATTATGGTTTTCGTCTGCGTGGCCAGCAGAGCAGAGGATAGCAAATTGGGAAGATGGTGGAGTGGAAAAAGATCCACATGCAATGACGTGGCAGATGGGGCAATAGAACAAGGTTATGGTTCGAAAAGAGGTAGCATACCTGAGGGTCGGTGGGAAGTGGCTTCGCTCATGGTCGTCGTCCTCCGCACACACTACGGCAACAAGCTTGGGGACGGAGGCCATCCCGCGCGGGCGCTAGGTCTGAGAGGACGGCCTTGTCGTCAGTGCGTGACCTCGCTCGCCAACGACGAGTGCGTCAACGCTGCACGTCCTTTTCTTCCCCGGCGGATCTGTGACCACCGGTGAGGAGGGAGAGAGGGGCCGTCTCTTTTAGATCTGGAGAGAGGGTGGTAGTGTGAGAAGCAAGTGGGCAGCCCTTAGCAAGAAAGCGCTCAAGCTCCAGCCTATATATCTTTTTTATACTACTAGTACTGGAGGTGGAGTAGTGGTAGAGTAGTTTGTATTTTCTCTGTGTACAGTACCAGTTAGTCGTGCTTCAAAACTGACCGGCGCGCCATTAAAAAAATAAAGGTCGATAACTAATGCGGCACCTCGGGCCAACATGGCCAGATCGCATTTTGCACGAGAAATTACACACCATGTTTCGTTGACATGTGGTCCCGTTCCAACATATCAGTGAGACGACGGCGAGTAGTAGGAGTATTTCTGAATGGACGCGTAGGCCGGGGCGCCTCTTCGTGAACCGTGGCAAACTTGCAACCGTCCACCGACTCTTCGCCTTTCCCTCTTGATTTGGAACTGCTGTCGCACGCTCTTCCTCTCCCTCCTCCATTTTCCTTCAGCCCTTCACCCTTTCTTATGCCATTGTTCGATCGTCTTCTCCATGGAGGGAACAGGCCGGAAACAACCCCGTTATTCTTGCCCCGATCTAAAAGATGATGTGGTTGAGGAACTCATTGATCGGTGCGACGTCATCACCTCGGCTAGCATGGCAGGTTCGTTCAAGCCCATTCTCGACTCAACTAATAACATCATTACAAAGAACCCAAGAGTCAAGGAGCGGTTTGATCTCCCCTATCTTCTTTTCCGTGACCCTGATGACTGGCGCCGGCACGACGGAGGCCTCGCCCTGTGCCAGTTGATGCCGCTTGATAATGATACGTATGATGTTAAGATTCCATCGCTTGAGGGCAAGGCTTGGGTGGGCGCAAATGGAGATTGGGTTGTTTACATTGGGTCCAACTGCGAGTGGGAACTTGTGAATGTGTACACTCGTGACCGGGTTCCACTTCCAAAAATCTCAGCAGACTGCCCAGAGGTTGAGCACACAGGTATTGTACGCATGTTCAAATACGATCATGGTGACTGTCTTCTATGAAAGATACCAATTTGTCGAGTTCCCAACCGCTCTTGGAATTACAACAACTATCAAGTTGTTGCTATCTTCGACAAGTTTGTTGCCGTCCTTCGTGGTTCGACTCGATGGATATTGCTCAAAAACCAGTTTCTGTACACGGATGAGTACTGTGATGCAATTCAATACGAGGGCCTTGTGTTTGCTGCCACCACTTGTGGCACTGTTTTTGCATGGGATCCTTGTAGTTTCGGTACATTTGTCTTCCGCCGTAATTATAATTGTTTCATCCACATGCATGCGGGTTAGCAAGTTTCCCTTTACTAATTAACCTTCTTCTTGTGTTTCCAAGGTCGTGTGAACATCCCACCACCTATACTTGAAAATTTTTATAACCAAGGGGGAGATGACGATGGTGATGATCATGAGCATGAGGACGAGCAGAACCCATATACTCAGTGGCGCCTGGCAACTAATTCCAATGGATCACCTCTTCTTGTGTGTATACAACCCACTGATGATGTTGCTACTAAGGAAGCAGCTGTAGTCTCCGATGGTCGCACTCTCCGGACCTATTCCAACACCTGTTGCATGGTATTCGGGATGGATACTAGTGTGCTAGAGCCAACTCCTTCTCCCTGGTACAGAATTGATAGTCTTGGAGAAAACTCGCTCTTCCTTGGACAAAACTATCTGATGATGGTGAAAGGCGATCCAACTGCTGTTGACACAATGTTAACAATACCATTTATGAGAAGCAACTGTGTCTATACCTCGGACATTTGGGTGGTTCCCTACCCTGGTACTGATATAGTAGGCCGCTTCAGCCTAGATGATCAGTCTTGCGTTGGTTTCCAGATCAACAATCGATGGCCCATCCCAGAGAATCACTTGTGGTTCAAAGCAAGCGTTTCCAACGCCGAGGAATGGTTGAGTTGAAGTTCATTTCATTGCTTGTTATTTGTTGTGTGGTGAAAACTTTAGTATTTATAATGTATCCTCGTTGTCGATGTGGGTTGATGACCTGTTGTATGTAATAAAATGATATGCATGTGATAATCTTACTAAATTTACGAATGGCTTTCGAGTCGCTTCTCTAAATTTGTACTAGCTTCACATGCTTCGCGCGTCGGGCGGGTGTTTTTACTGTAGCCATATGTTAATGTGTTCGTTGTACGTAACCAGCACCTCGAATCCTCGATACTAGTATACTATATAGTAGTAGGAGTAAGTAGTAGGAGTAGTAGGGTGGCATGGGCCAGAACAAGCATTCACGTCCAGGAGTATGGCACACGCCACCACCACGACATCCATCTGACACCATATTATTTCTTGAAGTCCGTGCTAGAGCAATCTCTTCAACCTCGTCATTTCTCTAACTTCAGCCATCGTGCGACGGGCGAGGTGGGGGTTTCCTTAACTGTGGTCCCACTTGTAAGGCCAACTCCAACGCACGACCCCAAACGCACCTCCGTTTTGCATGAACTCCAACGATAATTTTGACTAGAAAAGCAAGACCAAAGAAAACAAGAACCACAAGAATACATTTTACTACTCCTGTAAGTTGGATTAGTGCCTTCTCGATGCATTCATTGTTGATATGCGGAGGCTTGATCTTGCATCTATGCTAGCTAAAAGTGTTAGAACATCTACTAAATTGCGCTCTATCAATATATGGATGTACTCTTCTTCCCAATACAAAAACTTGCATCCATTCTACTCCCTCCATTGCATAATACATGCCTTCTATTTATCAATATATATATATATATATATATATATAGACATGTCTTAGTATATAGGTACATCCATTTTTGGACAAATGGAAGTCAAGTATTTTGGAACGGAGGGAGTACACAATAAATTTTTTAAGTTAGCACAACTACTCTAATCCGAGAGCAGAACCGAAGATTTGGTCGGGTTCTTCCTCCTTTTGCCGACACGTGGGACATCTAGCATCCAGGTCGTGTCATGAAAGAAAATAGAGTGGTAGTTGAAGCCACGAGATGTGCATCTTGGGTTAAATTGTAAATAGAATCTTACTACTCTTGAGTAACTCCAAAAGCGGCCACCGAAGATCTTTATTGGATTTGTTTTTCATCACCAGCATGTCGAGGTGAAAGATGTGCAGGTTCAGTGGGTCCTCTTGTGTTTTTCACTGACATGTGTGGCCGCATGTGAGCAAACAGACGATGGGCTCCGCGCGTCCGCTGGCTGGCTGAGAAGAGAGATAGAGGAGGGCTGAGCATGGACTGCAGGAAATTTGTTCTACGTACCTCGATATAGTGGGGTGGCATGGGCCATAACTAGCATTCACGTCTAGCAGTACGGCACACGCCACCCACATGAGTCCCATCCGACACCAATTTTCTTGGAGTCCATGCTACAACCATCTCTTCTCCCTCCTGTTTTCTCAGCCATCGCGCGGTGGGCGGGGTGGGGGTTTGCCGATAGTCGGTTTGCTCAACTGCGGTCCCACTTGTAAGTGAAAATGCAACACCGCACGCATTCCCGCTTGAGCGGCGTGCCGGACCAACCGTGTGGGGGTGCGACGCGAACACGGCAGGCTTTTCCTTTTGAACTCGTAACTTGTAAAATTTGGTTATGCTCCAGGGCGCGACCGATAGATAGAAAATAACGATTTTGCCTAGAGTAATGAGAAGTTTGGTTCTGGCGTTGTTCATGCATGGAGTACGTATGAAAATTATGAAGTTGATGCGAAAGGTAAGATAATTACTGTAGTATCATATACTACTACATGGATTTGACGGAAAGATAAAAATACATATGAATCCATCAACGTTCAACGACATCCTCACGCCCTAGTGCGTCGGGTCACCAACCGACGTGTGAGGAGCAGCGACATTGGCGGCGAGCTCAACGTGCTTCTGAATAGTGCCGTCCAAGGTTGCCCTACGCTCCAAGAAGGCCAGCGTCCTATCGTCCTCTTGCATGTAGTAGTCCTTGTGGATGATTTGCGCATAGACGTGGGTGATTATGTCGATGGTGTCTTGCTGCGCCAGGCGCTGCACGGCGAGCGCGACCTCGAGGTGGACATTCTCCGGCGCGATGGCGGGCAGTCGCAGGGCCACCAGTGCGTCGAAGAGGTTGTTACCATAGTGGCCGTTGAGGGTGGCGGGCATCGCAGAGCCTGGGCGCGTCGGCTGGAGGCTTACATCAAAGTCGTCTGCAAGCTTCTTGATGACGCTGAACTTGTCGAGGAAACCGACGAGGACCTCGTCGAACAAGGAGACGAAGCTGTCATCCAAGCGGCCCCTCGCCCTGGCGGCCTCAAGAAATACTACCTGGAGATGTTCCTTGGTGCCGGGCCACAGGCCAGCGTCGTGGACCATCTGGCACAGTCGGCTGATGCTCGCGCTCATCGCCTCCATGGGTCTAGCGTAGCTTCTAGTCAACTGATCTTGCAATTCGAGTGATCACTCATCCCTTGGTTAGCATGCGTAGGTGCGTAGGATTTCGTACTACTCCTTGGCCCTCTACTGCACCTGCCTTTGGCTGTATGATAGGTGGGCCAGCCACCCCCTAGGGCCACGTGTCATTCACCCAAAGGCAGTTTTCGTAAGTCAATGAAGCTGCGTCCCCCTCCGTGCCGGTGCAGTATAGTCATCTCAACGGACCTCTAGTTGGGGCCAAACGAGAGAAGTTTGATGTTTACTGGTTTATTGGTCCCCTTTGCATTTTGCGCCAAGTTTTTACCTTTGATTTAACTAATAAAATGTTAATGCATGTAAACAAAAATGTTGTGTAAGTCACCTTACAAAAACCAAATAATCCCAAAATACTTAGGCACGGTGCATTAACTCCCTCCTTGTTTCTTATTTCGTGACATATCCACCAAGGAGAGATGTGGGCCGTGCATGCTTTCAATGACTTGAGACTACCAAACATGACATGCAGTGTTTAGTTCATTGCATGTAATCCTATTAGTACTCTAGTTAGGAGTAGCAAAAAAACATTAAGTTCTCCCACCGATAGGAATAAAACACCATGTATTTATTTACAGAGGGAGTAGTACATTTTTGGTGACATGCATTACTAGATATTGCTAGTCAAATACTAAAATCCATATGGACATGGTAGTACTCCTAAATCCAGACGGTGGTGCTACTAGTACTAGTAGTAGTACTACCAATGTAGTAGTAGGAGTACTAGCACTATACTACCCGTTGGTCAAATTATTACGTGATGCTCCTCACAGTGAAGTGACAAGACCCTGCGCCGGAGATGACACCTGAGTATAGGCGCTGTGTTCGGCATACCATAGTCAGCCTCACCGTCTGCAGTCACTATCATCATGGCTGTAGAGCTAGCCTGCTTACAACTAGCCTTGTTCGACATAATTTCCCGTGCGTAGATGCCCGTGCATTGCACGGAACACCAAGATTGGGGGTGGATGGCTCCGGCAGCGGCCATCGCGCCAGATTTTTCCACGGCCTTCTACTCCTGGATGTGGTGGGGAGGAGATGAGGCTGATTGTGAGAGACAAGGAGTTGTTTGTAAATAGGGAACAAGTGCGGGCATCTTTTTGCAAAAATGGAGAAGCTTGGTTTGTATGCGTCAGATCTAGATCCGACGGCTATTGGTGAAAGATGGGACGCACAACATCATCACCAACTCAGGACCTGTTTGATTTGCAGGATTTTGAAAACGCAGGAATAGGACACGACAATATTACAAGTTTCAAACTGATATTACAAATGTTAGGAGTAATGCTGCACCTACGAAGAGGGAATTACTAGGAAGTTTACGTAAGAACTTTCGTTACTTTAGGTGGATGCAGCATTATCGTACAAACTAAAATCAACCACCTTGACAAGTCACTAATGGGAAAATAAGTTTTCGAGTCTCTGGCCACTTGATGTTTCAAAAACAAATTCAGCTTCTACGGAGACTTTGTCATTTAGGCTTAGACGCTTGCGGTGATCAGCACGCCATTCATTGTTGCGCCAGAGAATGCCAAACCTCATTACCTTAAGCATACTTGCCTCCAGAACAAAGAACCTGGCCAATTTAATCTCAGATGTGCTGCCTCGGTAGTCGATCAAATCAATTTCTGTAAGATGGAGATCAAGGCATTCGATGAGATTGTTATAGTGCAGCACATTTTTCACTTTCGGGTCTTTTTTTATCTGCAAAAGAAGAGAACATATTAGAGCAGCTGGCTGCATAAGATTGCCGTGTCATCAAGAGGTACCAATATCATTCGCTCATACGAAAGGGTTGGCTGGCTAGTGATATTTTTTCACTCTCTCTCTCTCTCTCTCTCTCTCTCTCTTTCTGTTTCCTCTCATTTAACTAGGAGCACGTGAAGAGCTTGGGCATTTGTTGCCTTCCACCATGTGGCCGATGCCATATTTCGCAAAAGTATGCCACATAACACGCATCTATGTCAAATCAAAAGATTTTGGCACCGCTCTTGTGATGTGAGAGAGTTGGCACCGTTGTGCACACGGACCCACATGTATAAAGAAATCAATCAAACCAACTACACCAGCCTCTCACTCTCCCAAACAAGTGTTTTTTTATTGCCTCAGTCCTCTCTCTCTCCCACGCAGTGTTTCTTCATTGCGTGAGTTAATTTGGCACCGGAGCAAAGTAAGTGATCCAGATTGGGACACCAGGTGAGCAATGGAGGGGCATCAATGCCAAATGCATCACAAGTGAATTTGGCACATGTTTTGGCCTACATAGCCCACTTTTTTAATACTACCTCGTATTTAGTATAAAATTTTGACCATAGATTTACCTAAGGAAATGCCAATGCATGTCACTAAAAATTATACCATTTGAAATTATGTTCAAATACGAATCCAACGATATAGTTCTTAGTGACATGCATTAACATTTTGTCAGTTAAATCTATGGTCAAATTTTGATACTACAAAATTGGAAGAGTAAACCAGGACGGAGGTAGTACTTGCTCTTAGGGTAACCATAGAGTTACTAGAGTAGTCTAAGTTACTTTCCACTGTGACTAGCCTAGGCTACTATAGTAGTACAACATAAAAACGATGCAGGTGATCACGTGAGAAAAAATACTAAAAACATTTCTTTCGATGCAGTGGGTAGATGCAGTTTTGAACACTACACTTGTCATCCTAATTTGGTTTCAACTTACTAGCGTGCAGGGTGCTACCCCGAGTGGTCTCAACTTTGTTTACTTCACCGCGTGTCAGATGGGCCTCTAGTTTACTTATTTTCACCCACTACCACATGGGCTAGCACACGAAGATACAGAACACAAGCTGACAAGGCAGCATGTGGATTGGTTGACCGGTCAACTAAACAATATACGGAGCTATACGCTGACATAGTGAGCGTATAATCCGTCGGTATAGAGAGTTCGAGTGAGAGGGGAGGCCCGTGAGAGATAGTAGAGAGAGAGAGAAAGAGCTACTCCCTCCATTCGATAATGTAGTTCCAACATTTTTTTAAGTCAAACTTTTGAAACTTTGACCAAGTTTATAAAGAAATTACTTAAATCTACAATACCAAAGATAAATGATAGTATGAAGTAAGTACATGTTGTGATGAATCTAATGATCGTTCCAGATGTAAATGTTTTTCTCCACATATACCTGGTCAAACGTTTCTGAGATTTGACTTTTCAAAACATCCATATGCTTATGGACGTGACAGAGTCCCTAACAAGAGAGAGAGAGAGAGTGAAAAAGTGTGTGTGCGTGTGTGAAAGAGACATGGACAACACACGATAAAAGTAGAGAAAAAGCGTGCGTGTCTTATGAAAACATATCACACATGCATCTTCGACAACGGAGGCAAGGTGAGGAGATAGTGTGTGGTTGTTTGGAACCGAGAGAGCAAGACCCCTAGCACGTGGCCAAGAGGGGTCTGACAAACAAGGGAGAGAGGTCGAGAGAGACGTACAGAGAAAATGCAGACATGGGGAGGAGAGAGTGTATGTTTGTCATAGAGAGATCCCCTGGAGATCGTGATGGGACTACATGGGTGGGAGATCGAGTGACAAGGTGTGTGCGTAATAGAAGATGCCCCGAGAGATATCGAGATATACGTATGGATGGAAGGAGACAATATGTGTGTTCCTGATGGCTAGTAAGAGATAATCATACTTAGGAGGGGGGGAGTGCTTGCGCCTATGATGGATTGAGGGATTATGGTACTTAGGGGGGTGCGTGTCACATGGAGAGAGAACAAGGGTGGAGAGTGTTGGATGGGTCTATATGAGACATGTGTATGTGTGAACCAGGGAGATATAAGGCCAGTTTGGCTTGCGTCCTGAGCATCTTTTGCCTGGCCTGGGGTTGAGGCTGGATTTCATGCACGCTTGTTTGGTTGCTACCCTGTGAAAAAGAAAGCCCGCCTGGCCTGGGTTCCCTTGCACTTTAATTAGCCTGGCTGAACTCCAGACACTGCTAGTAGCCTGGCCCAGGCGACCGATTTCGAACGCCTGGTCGTGCCTGGTCGTGTGGCCACGAGGCTAACAACAACATGGATGGATATTAGCATTAAATAATTGGTGCATGGATTGATTGATGGGACATTGATGCTTTGCCTGGCCCAGGCATGAACCAAATGCTTCAGCACCACACAAGCCTGGCCAGGCAGAAATATTTTACATCTCACATCCACACCAGGCAGTACCGGCCATCAAGGCATGAGGGTCAGGTCACAAACCAAACTGACCAATAAAGTTTGAGAGAGATTGAGGAACCCCGATAAGGCTGAGTGGTGCGTCAGATAGCTGAGAGGGGGAAAGAGATATTCCATCCGCTCGATAATGCAGTGCATGTAAATTTTTTAGAAGTCAAACTTTGGAAACTTTGATCAGGTTTACGCAAATGTTATTTATATCTACAATACCAAAGATACATCATACAAAACTACATCTCATGGTGAATCTAATGGTATATGTTTGCCGTACTAGATGTAATTCCTTTTCTCCACGTACATGGTCAAACTTTGTGATGTTTGACATTTCAATAAATCTATATGCTATGGACCGAGGAGAGTGCCTCAGTCGAGACAGATCAAGTGCGTGTGAAGGAGAATGAGTAAGTGTGCAAAAAGAGTATGTGTGTGAAAGAGAAAGTGACAACAAACGATAAATTAGAGAGAGTGTGTTTTTTCGTTTCTTATGCGAACATATCACGCATGCATCTCCGAGATGGGAAAGCGAGGCGAGGAGATACACGAAGATAGCTAGTGTGTGATTGTTTGCAACGGAGAGACACACCCCTGTAGTACATGTCCAATAGAGGTGTGGCAAACAAAGAACAAAGGTCGAGAGGGACACATGGATGGCATGGACGCATGGGGAGGGAGAGAGGGTGTGTTTGTGATAGAGAGATCCCGTCGAGATCGTGAGGGGACTATATGGGTGGGAGATCGAGGGAGTGTGTGCGCAATAGAAAGATGCCCCGAGAGAAATCGAGATAGACCATGCACATGTTTGTGATGGAGACTAAGATTAGCTAGTCATATACATATAGGGGGGACTGCGTGTGCCTACAATTGAGTGAGAGACCATCATACTTGGCTAGCTGGGCATGAGATTGTGTGTGTGCGCGTGTGAGATGGAGAGAGAACGAGGGGGAGAAATAGAGTTTTAGATGGGCCTATCGAGTGCGAGTGAGATATGCATGTGTATGTGTGACCCAGGTGGATGGAGAGTTTGAGAGAGGGGGGAAGAGCTCCGAGACGACATAGTGGTGCATGAGAGAGTTACAGGCAAAGAGCCAAGAAATCTGTGTGCGTACGATGAGTGCACCCAAGATATCTAGCCTGGACTAGCAAGAGTATCATACATAGTGTGCGAGAGAGACCTATAGATGGTGTATATATGCATGCATACTAGAAAGACCCCCCCCCCACACACAAAGAACAAGGTT
>NC_057809.1:201294958-201421364 GCF_018294505.1 Triticum aestivum | reverse complement strand
GAGAGAGAGAGAGAGAACAGGAGTCCGGGAGAGGGGGAGGTCGCGTTTTATGCATCAAAGACTAATATAAACCATGTTTCGATATAAACTTGCATTCAAATATTTAAATTGGAGAACATGTTGTCTGCAATCCACACATGAACGGATATATGCGTATATCAAACAAGTTCATTAATTTGACTTTCAACATGTTCATGGAGTACTATAATACTGTACAACATGCTACTCGATTGAGGTGTTCAATTTTGGATTTAGTTCACTATTTTGACCTACTGAACGAGCTATTTCATTGAATCGAGATATTTCATTTTGGGTTTGATTCGTGTTTTTTAGTGGTTCAACTATTTGTCATATAGTAAATCACTAGCAACGAGCATGTAAAAACACATTACTCCCGAGCATCATCTCTCCATCTAAAAAAGAAGTGGCAAGCTAATATTTCAAAATTTGATCCGAATCGACTTGGTAAGGTAGACGTGGATGCTCGTTCTCCCAAAATTCGAACGAACCGTTAAACATCCTCTCTGCTCGGTGGAATTCGCCCGAGCAAATAAATGGGAGACACGAAATTACCGTCCTATGTGGGACACGCATCAATTGGCCCGTTGTACATCGAGGGTAGGTTCGTAACTTCATCCAAGTGCGCCTTCTCCTCGGCCGAAATGACATGTGCCGAATAATTCATAAACCATGGTCGGCAAAACACACTCTCCTCGCCCGAAATAGATCGTGCCCACTATTTTTAAACACGCTCTCCTCGCCCGAAATTGCTCGCGCCCACTATAGTTCAAAACACGCCCTCCTCGCCCGAAATCGCTCCCGACCAGAGAAGCAAAGTTACTCTACTATCCCCAACCCTCAGTACACATACCCAAGCCGAGAAGCCTATAGGCAAGGGTAGAACTGTAACTCCCCCTCACATTTCAGACAAATGCGTCCGTAAGACATGGTTCCACTCCCCTCCCAATTTCCCCCGCCCGCCCCCATTCATACCTCGTGGGCGCCAAATCACCTTCTCCCCGGGAAGCTCCCTTCTCCCGAGTCGCGAAAACTCAGCCCCACCTCCATGGCGCCCCCACCACACCAATTTCATAGTCGCCCTCCTCCCTAATGCCGGATACGCTGTCCATTTGCCATCATGCACTAGGCCGTGTGCCTCTTACTCCGTGCTGCTGGTGCTGCCTCGACGACGGCCGCGTGAACCGTACCAGAGCCAATTCACCCCCGCCATTGTTCACGGCGCCGGAGCGGCTCCAACTTCGAATCCGTCCAGAGTCCTGGCGCTGCTTCGGCGTAGCCATTGACCATCGCGACATCGCTCTTTCCCTACCGCCGGTGGCCACCGCAACCGCGCCGGCCTCACCGACTCGGCAGCTGGACCTGCCTACTTCACCATGCCACCAGATAGGTCGCACCCTCATCTCAAATCTCTTTATTTAGGCGTTAGTTGTCTGAATTTTTATTCTGGGCCAATCGATTTGCAATGGGAAGCAACACCCCTCGAGGCGGTGGAGCTCCTAGGCTGCCGGTTGGCTGGTGTCTAACGTAAGGGTGCGGGGCCGCAAGTTCGCCGCGGAAGCAGCACTTAAATGACTATCTTTTAGAGTTGCGTGGGTTGAAGGTACTGCCGCCGCCACCGGATCTGGATGACAGGGAGTCTTTGTGGATTGGCCTGGGGGCGGCGCAACCACGGCAGTGCGGTGGGGCGGGAAGCAGGGTTTTGGCCGGGGCCATGGACGGCGGAGGCAGGCTGCTCTGCCGTTGTTCGCTGGCTCTTCAGGGAAGATTCCGAACAGTGTCAGCCGGGAGGCACAAGACGGCCAGCCATCTGGCGTAGATCGGACAGTACCAAAATAAAATAAAATCATGTGACCCCAATTTAGTCTTCAGTCAACAGATGTGTGACCACTCTCGTACCTTGCTGTTGATCTCTTAGTGTATTTCTTCAGATCAAAGAGATATGTCGTTCTTAACATTATGCGTTATCCGCATCTTTAGACACACCGTCTTCCGACTTACCATAGCTGCTCCAACAAGGGAAGCATACACCAGAAGGGAGCTATAGTCCCCACTCAACAGTTCCCTGCATCGAATGCGCGTGCCCGACATGCACAACCACAACAACTGCAGGGCCATCGACAAGTCAGCACATGATGCTCACTCCTATGGATGGCAGCCAGATAGGTTGTACCCTCATCTTACTTGTGTGCAACATTTATGGCTTTGTTATTCATCTAAGCATAGAAAATAGATCATCACATTTCACTGTATATTCATGCTGATCTCTTACGGGTCTTGTTCAGGAGTTAACGCTGTTCCATAGTTCAGCTAAGATACTTGTTCTTTAGGTAACCCTGTTCCATAGTTATCATCCATCAGCCAATGCTATCCCACAGGCTGGTGATTATAGTATTATACCACTTCTAGTATGTCCTATGTTGTTCTTTAATACTTTTGTGTGCCATCTAGTTAATCTCGAGTACAAACGATACATATTCTGTAGCTTTCATCTGTGTTCTCCCTTTAGTTTATGAGACCTGTTGCTGCTAGTTAACCCCAGTCCTACTATTTATGTCGTCTCCTACAGGCACTCATTACATAAATCTAACTACTAGTTGTCTTCCATGCATGTCAGATATAATTGCACACACTGATATATCCACAAGAACCTCACGGAGCAATGTAAAGGCCAATAAACTTGATGTCAATGATACCCAATATGATGGAACATGTAAATGCAGTTCTTCAGAAGACTTGCAGAAAGATGATGAATCCTCTTCACCCCACAAGGTCCTTGCTCTAACTTGGCCTGTGATATGGGTACAACATGCATATAATGTCCTGGAGTGTATCTACTCTATTGCAATGCCATGTGCTTAGCATGTTGATCATGCATGTAAATATGTCATGCCTTCCTGTTTTTCAGTACCTATTCCATTCATGATAACATGTTTTCAAATTCAAGTACTGTCGTTCTACTCTATCGCAATGCCATCTGCTTAATTTGGACATCATGCTTCTGAATATCTTATGCATTGTTATTCATCAGTATGCACTTCATCTGTCTACCATACCATGTTTTTTTACATTGAAGTGTTGTTCTAGTGCTCTGTTGCAATGCCATATTATTTTCCCAATCATACACGTGTATGTTGCCTTAGTTATTTCTGTACGTATTCCGCTAGCATACAGTTTTACATTCAACTAGTGCTTTTTTGCTGTGTTGTCCTATCGTATCCCTAGCTCTTACACCATACTCCCTCCGTCTGGATTACATGTTGCCAAAATGGATAAAAAAGGATGTATCTAGAACTAAAATACGCCTAGACCCATCCATTTTTTTTCTGGATGGAGGGAATACATGTCAATATGTGATGCCTTTCTATTCTTCAGTACCTATTCCATCTCTCTGCTGTCGCATGTTTTATAATTAAAACACCATTCTTCTATACAAGGCATGCAAGGGGAAGACGACTATGTTAGAATCTGAAGGGTTACAAACAAGGCCTTTGCAAAAGATCCAAATGCCAAGAGATAATAAACCAACTCCAGTTTTTATAGATACTACTCCAGCACAGAGAAACCCAACTCCTACTAATAATAAGCAGATTCCAGTGGCCAAAGAACTAGTTCGCTCCAGTCCAGCAAAAATATGTCAACTCAATTCTAAGAAGCGTGTGCGTATCCTTGCATCATGAAATTTTATAGCATGCTGATCATATTTTCTACATGTTTCTTACCCATCTCTCTTTTAGAAAATAAGCTTAATAGATAGATGATTTTCTGCAATGGTATCGTTTATGAGGAAAGATTCTTGCAGGAATTCTATGTGCTCCAATGTAGATGTAAGTACCTATTGTATATCACTATATTTTTTACATCAGCATGTCTTTTCTTAATCGGCGTGAATCCAACCTTTATCTGATCTAAATTTAGTTGTAGCAAAATGTATGATTAAAGGCCACAATGTTGATTTTTGCAAGGAAAACTGCCTGGTAGTTTTGCATCCTGAGCTGCATGAGTGTACTATCTCATATCAGTGGGTTTGAATACTTTGGTTTTGAAGTGAGTTTTTCAATGTTTTTTTACTGTGTTGTCCTGTCGTATCCCTAGCTCTTACATCATACTCCCTCCGTCCGGATTAAATTTCACGGAAATCGATAAAACTGGATGTATCTAGAACTGAAATACGCCTAGACCCATCCATTTATTTCCGGATGGAGTGAATACATGTCAATATGTCATGCCTTTCTATTCTTCAGTACCTATTCCATCTTTGTTTTAGCATGTTTTATAACTGAATCACCATTCTTCTATATAAGGCATGCAAGGGGAAGACGACTATGTTAGAATCTGAAGGGTTACAAACCAGGTCTTTGCAAAAGATCCAAACGCCAGGAGATAATAAACCAACTCCATTTTTCATAGATACTGCTCCAGCACAGAGAAACCCAACTCCCACTAATAATAAGCAGATTCCAGTGGCCAAAGAACTAGTCCGCTCCAGTCCAGCAAAAGAATGTCAACTCCATTCTAAGAAGCGTGTGCGTATCCTTGCATCATGAAATTTTATAGCATTCTGATCATATTTTCTACATGTTTCTTACCCGTCTCTCTTTAAGGTTAAACGATACAAGACTTATCCATTGGGATCGTATTCGACGAAAATATCTTGCGGGAATTCTCTGTGCTCCAGTGCTGATGTAAGTACATGTTGTATATCACTATATTTTTACATCAGCATGTATTTTGTTAATCGGCGTGAATCTAACCTTTATCTGATCTAAAATTAGTTGTAGCAAAATGTTAAAGGCGCCAATGTTGATTTTTGTAAGGAAAACTGCCTGGTAGTTTTGCGTACTGAGCTGCATGAATGTGCTATCTCATATCGCGCACATTACTGAATTGTAGTGCTTCTCTGGTTGCCCATTCATTCATTGTGTCAATGTTGCTTTCGTATTACCTTACCTGGGTAATGATAGCTATGCCATATTGTGTTAATTTGGTGTAGGCTAGTTGCCCAAACGTTCATTGTGTCAATGTTGCTTTCCTATTATCTAACTTGGCCAATGATAGCAATGCTAATGTGTTAATTTTGTGCAGGCTGCTGAAGATAAGAAGACAAACTCTGAAAACAGCAAGGCAACCCCATTGTTTATTTCTAGTAAATCTAGGCCAGGTAATATGGCAATAACTCATGATTAATCTGTTTGGTTCCCATCCTAATTTATGTTATGATGCAGTGGTCAAGACACTCTCCACTATCAATAATACAAGCCTGCCAAAATCGCCATCCGAATCTGTTCAGTATCCTCTGTCTCGAATGCAACGAAATAAATGTATGTTTGTGAACCAATTAATGGCTGAAGCAATGATGGAAATGGTGGATGAATCAGAGGTGCAGAGTCGTGTGACACAACAACTAATCAATTTTTTCAGAGACAGTGTGGCAAAGTAGCAAGAACTTGCCCACATGCTTATGGGCGTCATCTGTGCTGAGGTTGCAGATTGTGACGTTGTAGATGGTTAGGTTCTGCTCATTTATTTGCACTGGCATCAATCTTTGATTGCCTAGTGGATGTAATTTCCTGTAATATATTCTGGATGTGCAACGTTATTCCCTGTATGCCATACCTTTGCTCGTCGTAATGGGCTCAAATTATCTAATTTGGCCTAAAGACATGAACGGACTTTAGTGGGCCCATTAAGTTAATGGGTCGTTACTAGGCCGAAAGTTAATGGTCGGCCCTCTTACCTCCTGGGTCGTTAACAGGCCGACATTGAAGCGGGCAACAGGTGGCCCCAATTTATTTCACGGGCCGTTAACAGGCCGTTACTAAGTTTGGGCTACATATGGCCCAACTATACCGTAGGCCTTTAGCAGGCCGAAAGAGACATCGGGCTTGTATTGGACCATGAAGAGCATGGGCCGCTAAGAGGCCGAAAGTCAGGTTGTATTGTAAACAGCCCAACTGTGTTGTGGGCCTTTAGCAGGCCGAAAGAGAAACCGGGCTGGTATTGGACCATGAAGGGCATGGGTCGCTAAGAGGCCAAAACTAAGGTCCGACTACAAATGGCCCAACTCATTTGTGGTCCATTAATAGGCCGAAAGGCACACAGGGCCGGGAATTGGCCCAACACTTAAATGGGTTGCTAAAAGGCCAAAACTCAGGTCTGACTACAATTGGCCCAACTGATTTATGGGCCGTCAACAGGCTGAAAGTGACACCGGGCCAGAAATTGGCCCAACACTTAAATGGGCCGTTAAAAGGCCGAAACTCAGGTCCGACTACAACTGGCCCATCAGATTAATGGGCCGTCAATAGGCTGAAATACACACCGGGCCGAAAATTAGCCCAACATTTAAATGGGTCGCTAAAAGGCCGAAAGATGTACATCCTGAAAATTGGCCCATCCATTAAATGGGCCGTTAATAGGCCGAAATCTCATCAGGTCGATATTGAGCCCAAATATATAGCGGGCTGTTAACGGGCTCGAACTGACGATGGGCTGCAATGGTGTCAGGTCTTTAACGGGCCAAATTGGCACATCTCGTATGGGCTGTGGGCTTAAATGGACCTGACACAAGTAGGCCTTATATGGGCCGGCCTGCTAATTTTTACTGGGCCAGCCTTTTTCATCGGAATGGGCCACTGTTGGGCCGTGCCACGTGTCGACCTATCAGAGGCGCCTCCTGTCCAATGAGTGGATGACATCTGTCCCAATGATGAGCCAACATGTGTTTCCTCTAGCCAATGATGATTTTACACGTGGAAAATCCCCATTGGCCGGGGCTGTTAACGGGTTATCGGATCCAAAACCCGACCTGATAGCTTAACGGCGTTTCGTTACGGTGGATGCCACGTGTCGGTCACCCTTGACGAAAGCACTTCTGTGACGCGCGATTTATCGTCATGGAAGTGGACACTTCCGTGATGATAATTTTGGTAATGTCATGGAACACTTCTACGACAGCACAGGTATGACTATCTTGATTTTGTCATAAATTTGTCATGGATGTACATGCATGACAAAAAATGCGACCTACTGTGACAAACACGTATCATCACAGAAGTGTATTTTTTTGTAGTGCATCGAGGATAAAAAGATGGGGTTTATATCATATTGCTTGAGTTTATCCCTCTACATCATGTCATCTTGCCTAATGCGTTACTCTGTTCTTATGAACTTAATACTCTAGATGCATGCTGGATAGCAGTCGATGTGTGGAGTAATAGTAGTAGATGCAGAATCGTTTCAATCTACTTGACACAGACATGATGCCTATGTTCATGATCATGCCTATATATTGTCATAACTATGCGTTTTTCTATCAATTGCTCGGCAGTAATTCGTTCACCCACCATAATATATGCTATCTTGAGAGAAGCCACTAGTGAAACCTATGGCCCCCGGGTCTACTTTACATCATATAATTTTCTGATCTATAATTCTAGTTTACTATTTATTTTGCAATCTTTAATTTTCAATCTATACAACAAAAATACCAAAAATATTTATCTTATTATCTTTATCAGATCTCGCTTTTGCAAGTGATCGTGAGGAGATTGACAACCCCTTTATCGCGATGGTTGCAAGGTTCTTATTTGTTTGTGCAAGTACTAGGCGATTTGTGTGTAGTCTCCTACTGGATTGATACCTTGGTTCTCAAAAACTAAGGAAAATACTTAATATACTTTCTTGCATCACCCTTTCCTCTTCAAGGGAAAACCAATGCATGCTCAAGAGGGAGCAGCAAGGCATCTGACAGACGTCTTAGTAATTTTTGCAGGTCTGTGACGCTTCTCGAGGACAATGACCCCCGAGCCAGCAATAAGGAAGCTCACCAGGTGCCAGAGGGCGTACCCTCACGAGACAGGAGACTACCCTGGGCGCATCCAGCTAAGTTACCCTTCTAAGTCTACACGGAGCACGAACGTCATAACACAACACAAGACCGATAAACATGGCACAAAGCAGCATAAGCATGGCGGTTCATTACACGCCCCTGCGGGGCCCCATACTTGTTCTTGCAATGCAGGAGGAAAGGAAAGGACGGGCAAAAGCGACTCCTACAGCGCGGATGCTCGCGAGGATCGGCCCCCGGACTCAGCTGGAGGCCTCCTCGCGCTTCACCGGGGCATGGTGACCGGACGACCCACCACCGTCCTCGAAGCGAGCCCGGCGACGTGGCGGCTGGTTGTAGCCGCCATTGCTGGAGCTCTCGTCGGAGGAGGAGCTTCCGTCGCCGAACGAGTTGTGGCCGTCGTTGGGGGCAAGGTCGCCCTCATCCTCGTCACAGCCGTCGCCAAGGCCGAGTACTCCGTCACCCTCGCCGTCTTTAGGACAACACCCGGCGCGGTGACCATCTTCCCCAAACACCCTAACGAAGAGGGTCGCGGCGCCGTCGTACTTAAAGTGGAGGGTGCACCGTCTGCCCAGGCTGCGCGCTTGGGCAAACGTCTACCAGCCGCGGGCCAGGGCTATATTACCCTCAACGGAGACCTCCATTGCGACCCATGAAGCCTTACTGCAGCAGCCGTCGGCCTACAGCCAGAGGCCGTTAGGACCCGCGGCCGGCAGCTCACCGGCAAAAAAGCGATGAAGGTGAAGCCAGGTGCCAGCCGGGTTCCCCGACCACACGACGAACTCTGGCAACACCTCTGCCGAGTGGAAGCGCGACTGGGGAGGTCGGGAGACCATGCGATACGTCTCGAACGTATCTACTTTTCCAAACACTTTTGACCTTGTTTTGGACTCTAACTTGCATGGTTTGAATGGAAGTAACTCGGACTAACACTATTTTCAGCAGAATTGCCATGGTGTTATTTTTGTGCAAAAATAAAGTTCTCGGAATGACCTGAAAATCAATGGAGACACGTTTTGGAATTTATAAAAAATACTGGCAAAAGAATCAACACCAGGGGGCCCACGCCCTATCCATGAGGGTGCAGGGCACCCCCTGGGGCGCGCCCCCTGCCTCGTGGGCCCCCTGAGGCTCCACCGTCGTCAACTCCAACTCTATATATTCACGTTCGGGGTGAAAAAAATCAAAGAGAAGGATTCATCATGTTTTACAATACGGAGCCGCCACCAAGCCCTCGTCTCTCTCGGGAGGGCTGATCTCGAGTCCGTTCGGGGCTCCAGAGAGGGGAATCCGTCGCCATCGTCATCATCAACCTTCCTCCATCACCAATTTCATGATGCTCACCGCCGTGCGTGAGTAATTCCATCGTAGGCTTGCTAGACGGTGATGGGTTGGATGAGATTTATCATGTAATCGAGTTAGTTTTGTTAGGGTTTGATCCCTAATATTCATTATGTTCTAAGATTGATGTTGCTATGACTTTGATATGCTTAATGCTTGTCACTAGAGCCCGAGTGCCATGATTTCAGATCTAAACCTATTATGTTTTCACGAATATATGTGAGTTCTTGATCCTATTTTGCAAGTCAAAAGTCACCTACTATGTGTTATGATTCGGTAACCCCGAAGTGACAATAATCGGGACCACTCCCGGTGATGACCGCAGTTTGAGGAGTTCATGTATTCTATAGGTGTTAATGCTTTGTTCTGGTACTCTATGAAAAGGAGGCCTTAATATCCCTTAGTTTCCAATAGGACCCTTCTGCCACGGGAGGGTAGGACAAAACATGTCATGCAAGTTCTTTTCCATAAGCACGTATGACTATATTCGAAACACATGCGTACATTACATTGATGAACTGGAGCTAGTTCAGTGTCACCCTATGTTATAGTTGTTGCATGATGAATCACATCCGACATAATTATCCATCACTGGTCCATTGCCTATGAGCTTTTCACATATTGATCTTTTCTTAGTTACTTTTTCGTTGCCACTGTTACGATTGCTACAAAAACTACTACTATTACTTTTGCCACCGTTACCGTTACCTCCATATTACTTTGCTACTAAATACCTACAGATATTAAGTCTTTTAGGTGCGGTTGAATTGACAACTCAACTGTTAATACTTGAGAATATTCTTTGGCTCCCCTTTTGTTGAATCAATAAATTTGGGTTGAATACTCTACCCTAGAAAACTGTTGCGATCCCCTATACTTGTGGGTTATCAAGACTATTTTCTGGCGCCGTTGCCGGGGAGCATAGCTCTATTCTTTGAGTCTCTTGGGATTTATATCTGTTGATCACTATGAGGAACTTGAAAGATGAAAGAACCAATATTTTTTCCTCAACTACGAGGGGAGGTAAGGAACTGTCATCTAGCTCTGCACTTGATTCACCTTCTGTTTTGAGTAAACTTGCGACACCAACACCTGCTATTGATTCTGATATGTCGCATGTTATTGATGATACCACTTCTGCTATGCATGATGCTTATGATGAAACTACTTCTATGCTTGATAATACTATGCCCTGAGGTGAATTACTTGATAAACAACTTGCTAGGGTTAGAGAGAATGAAATTATTGAAACTGATAATATTAACGAAAGTGATGATGAAGATTCTCCCCCTAGATATGAATTGCCTGATGTGCCTGAGGGTTATGTTATGGATGAAGAAACTACTAGAGACCTTTTTGCTTGCAAAGATATATATGATCTTAAGAAATTGTTAGCTAAGCTGAAAGAAAAATCTTTGAATGCTAGAATGAAAGATTACCCTACTTTTGCTACTTCACCTATCTGTATTTCTGATAAGGATTACGATTTCTCTGTCGATCCTGAGATAATTACTTTGGTTGAATCTGATCCTTTTTATGGTTATGAATATGAAACTGTTGTGGCACATCTCACTAAATTGAATGATATAGCCACCCTATTCACTAATGAGGAAAAAATTTGTTACTACTATATCCTTAAGTTATTTCCATTCTCAGTAAAGGGTGATGCTAAAATATGGTTTAATTCTCTTGATCCTGGTTGTGTGTGTAGTCCCCAGGATATGATTTATTACTTCTCTGCTAAATATTTCCCTACTCATAAGAAACAAGCTGCCTTAAGGGAAATATATAATTTTGTGCAAATTGAAGAAGAGAGTCTCCCACAAGCTTGGGGGAGGCTTCTCCGATTACTTAACGCTTTGCCTGGTCATCCTCTCAAGAATAATGAAATACTTGATATCTTTAATAATGGACTAACCGATGCTTCCAGAGACCACCCAGATAGTTGTGCTAGTTGTGTTTTCAGGGAAAGAACTGTTGATCAAGCTGAATTGCTATTGAATAATATGTTGAGTAATGATAATGATTGGACACTTCCTGAACCAACTCCTAAGCCAACTCTGAAGGAAAGGGGTATTCTATTTCTCAGTCATGAAGATGTGCAAGAGGCAAAGAAATCTATGAAAGAAAAAGGTATTAAAGCTGAAGATGTTATGAATTTACCACCTATTGAAGAAATACATGGTCTAGATAACCCAAAACAGGTAGTAAAGGTAAATTCTCTCTATAGATTTGATAAGGGTGAAATCCCATCTACTAAGTTTACTAGCCAATGCTTGGATGAGTTTGATAATTTTATTGTTAAACAAGAAAACTTCAATGCTTATGTTGGCAGACAATTGAAACGTAATTCTTATATGATCGAACACTTGAGTGATTATATGTCTAGAGTTAAAAGTGAACTTAAACTTATTAGTAAACATGCTTCTATGGTTACCACTCAAGTAGAACAAGTGCTTAAAGCACAAGATGATTTGCTCAATGAATTAAATAATAAGAAAAATGATAATGCTGTTAGAGTTGTGACTAGAGAGGGTAAAATGACTCAGGAGCCTTTGTATCCTGAGGGCCACCCTAAGAGAGTTGAGCAAGATTCTGAGAGAACTAATGTTGATGCACCTAGTCCTTCTAAGAGGAAGAAAAAGAAAAATGATAGGAACTTTGCATGCTTCTAGTGAACCTATTGTTGACACACCTGAGAATCCCAATGATATTTCTATTTCAGATGCTGAAACACAATCTGGTAATGAACATGAACCTAGTGATAATGTTAATGATGATGTTCATGTTGATGCTCAACCTAGCAATGACAATGATGTAGAGATTGATCCTGTTGTTGATCTTGATAACCCACAATCAAAGAATCAACGTTATGATAAGAGATACTTCGTTGCTAGGAAGCACGGTAAAGAAAGAGAAGCATGGGTTCAGAAACCCATGCCTTTTTCTCCTAAACCATCCAAGAAAAAGGATGATGAGGATTTTGAGAGCTTTGCTGAAATGATTAGACCTATCTTTTTGCGTATGCGTTTGACTGATATGCTTAAAATGAATCCTTACGCTAAGTATATGAAAGATATTGTTACAAATAAAAGAAAGATACCGAAAGCTGAAATTTCCACCATGCTTGCCAATTATACTTTTAAAGGTGGAATACCAAAGAAACTAGGAGATCTAGGAGTACCAACTATGCCATGCTCCATTAAAAGAAACTATGTTAAAACTGCTTTATGTGATCTTGGAGCTGGTGTTAGTGTTATGCCACTCTCTTTATATCGTAGACTTGATTTGAATAAGTTGACACCTACTGAAATATCTTTGCAAATGGCCGATAAATTAACTACTATACCTATCGGTATTTGTGAGGATGTGCCTGTTGTGGTTGTAAACGTTACTATTTTGATGGACTTTGTTATTCTTGATATTCCCGAGGATGATAGTATGTCTATTATCCTTGGCAGAACCTTTTTGAATACTACAGGGGCTATTATCGATTGCAACAAAGGCAGTGTCACTTTTCATGTTAATGGTAATGAGCATACGGTACACTTTCCAAGGAAACAACCTCAAGTCAACAATATCAATTCTATTGGAAAAAATTCAACAATCACTATTGGAGGTTTTGAATTCCCTCTTCCTACTGTCAAGGAGAAATATGATATTCTTGTTGTTGGGGACATGCATATCCCCGTTGAGGTAACCTAGTGTTATTCGAAAATTCTCCGGTTTCATGTTATTCGGAAAGAGTTTGTTAACAAGACTTGATCAACCTTGTTAGTGGATTCCTTTTGATGAGCATGAGATGGATGAAGTTAGAAAGCACAACTCTCTATACCCTCCTTTTACTTTATGCTATTTAGATTAAATAAAGCAAAAATAGTTTTTTCTGTCTGTTTTCTGAATGGGACAATTACATTTTTACCCCTAGTTGGTTCCTACCCACGGGTTTTGCCCTTACTTTTTGAGCTTGCTCAGTTTTGCCCTTACTTTTTCTGTCGAGATCCCTCGAATGCCCTTTGACTGTTTGACCAAAACTTTGAAAATTCATAACTAATTCATATGAACTCAGAAAAATGCAAATAAGATATCAAAATGTTCAGATAAACATTACCTTTATGGGCATATCATTTGCATTCAAGACAAAAGCATCATTTAAATTACCCGAGGTAATTAGTGTTATTAACATTATTAAAAATAAATAGGTATAAACAATATTTTTTTCATGAATAAAAATTACATGCAAATGTAGGTGATGTTTTCTGAACATCCTGATAACTTATTTGCATTTTTCAGAGTTTGTATCAACTTGTTATGAATGTTCTAACGACTTTGACCATTATTTGGAAACTTCATAACAAGTTGATACGAACTCAGGAAAATGCAAATAAGGTATCAGGATGTTCAGAAAACATCACCTACATTTGTATATAATTTTTATCCACGGAAACAATATTGTTTTTACCTATTTATTTTTAATAATGTTAATAACATTAATTACCTCGGGTAGTTTAAACGATGCTATTGTCCTGAATGCAAATGATATGCCCATAAAGGTAATGTTTATCTGAACATTTTAATATCTTATTTGCATTTTTCTGAGTTCATGTGAATTATTTATGAATTTTCAAAGTTTTGGTCAAACGGTCAAAGGGCATTCGAGGGACCTCGATGGAAAAAATAAGGGCAAAACTGAGCAAGCTCGAAAAGTAAGGGCAAAACCCATGGGTAGGAACCAACTAGGGGTAAAAATGCAATTGTCCCTTTCTGAATCATCCTTGCAATAAAAATACCCCAAAAATAAAAGTTCTCCAAATGTCCTGAAAATGATATATGAATTTTTGTAGAATATTTAAGAATTATTGGCACTGAGAACACACCTAGGGGCCACACCACTTGGCCACGAGGGTCTAGGGTGCGCCCACCCCCTGGGCGCGCCCCTGCCTCATGGACCCCACGTGGACCCCCCTCCACTTATTCCAGCACCCACACACTTTGTCTTCCTCCATAAAAAATCATCCCATAGCTCAAACCGTGTTCTAGCTCATCTTGTTGGCATTTCCGATCTCCTTGCTCAAATCTCCATTCACAAAACTTCTTTGGGGGATTGTTCTTCGGTATGTGACTCCTCTAATGGTGCAATTAGTTTTTCTTCTAGTGCTTTATTTATTACAAATTTTTGTTGCTTTGGTGACCCTGTTCTTGAGCTTGCAAGTCAAATTTATGTGGTCAAAAGTAATTTTAATGCATGATATGGCCTCTAGGCACTTGTAGGAGTAGTTGCTATCAATCTTGTTGAGTCTGATTCACTTTTATTTTGAGTCACTAAAAATTTCAGAAATTTTTCAGAGGAAGAAAAATGTTTAGGAAAATGTACCAAGGTGGTTCCTCAAGGAAGCAAGGACCAAGGCTCGCGATACGTGAGCAGGACGATGAACCACCAAGGGAAGCTCAAGTGTGGCCTTGTGAATGGCCTTCAGAGGAGTTTATGGTCCAGGCAGACATCAAGGGTGAATTTGACGCATAGATGCGTAATGCTGATCTTGAGGACTTCGTGTCAGATAAGTGCCGACAATACTACTATTTAACCGATTCCTTTGTGAGAAGGTTTAAATTTACATCTTCATGCAATTCTCACACTATGTTATTTGATCTTTATAATAAATCATATACCATGGACCTAGAAGATTTTAATATTGCTTGTAAACTCCCGCAGTGGGGCAATGTTAGTGAACCTCGCAAATCTGAATATAAAGACTTTCTTGCTAGTATTACTGTGGGGGAATCTAGGGAAATCACACAAGCTACCATAGGGAGCATTCATTTCCCTTCCATACATTATTTTACTCTCTTCATTGGTAGATGCATTAACGGTAAAGATGAGGCTTGTCACATCTGCATTCCAGATCTTAGTGTCCTCAAGAGTGCGGTATTAGGTGATAAACAATATAACTTGGGGGGCCATTGTTGCATGAAGGTTGTATCTTAATAGTATAAGTGGAGATTTGTTTGGTGGATGCAACTTGTGTAGCTAATTGTCTTAATATACTCATCCATGGAAACGATATGGAGTTGCCTCCTGCTTATCTGGATTATGATGCTATGGTTCTGTAACACCCTCGACGCAGCTATATCTCCCACGTGTCGAAGCGCGACTTAGAGGCATAACCGCATTGAAAGCAATGTCGCAAGTGAGGTAATGTTCACACAACCCATGTAATACATAAGGGAAAAAATACATAGTTGGCTTACAATCGCCACCTCACACAATACATGAATAAAGCATTACATCAACCAGATACAATCAAGGTCTGACTACGGGACCAAAATAAAAAGAAGACTACCCCAAAAGCTACACAGATCCCCGATCGACCCCAACTAGGCTCCACTACCGATCAACTGACAAACGGAACAACAAAATGGACGAGATATTCATCGAGCTCCTCCATGAGCTTGGTTGCATCACCTGCTCGGTAACATCGGCACCTGCAAACTGGTTTTGGAAGTATCTGTGAGTCACGAGGACTCAGCAATCTCACACCCTTGCGGTCAAGACTATTTAAGCTTATAGGTAGGGTAAAAGGTATGAGGTGCAGCTGCATCAAGCGACTAGCATATATGGTGGCTAACATATGCAAAAGAGAGCGAGAAGAGAAGGCAAAAGCACGGTCGAACAACTATGATCAAGAAGTGATCCTAGAACAACCTACGTCAAGCATTACTCCAACACCGTGTTCACTTCCCGGACCCCGCCGAGAAGAGACCATCACGGTAACACACGCGGTTGATGTATTTTAATTTAAGATCAACTTCAGGTTTTCTACAACCGGACATTAACAAATTCCCATCTGCCCATAACCGCGGGCACGGCTTTCAAAAGTTCAATCCTTGCAGGGGTGTCCCAACTTAGCCCATCACAAGCTCTCACGGTCAACGAAGGATCTTCCTTCTCCCAAGACAATCCGATCAGACTCAGCATCCCGGTTACAAGACATCCTCGACAATGGTAAAACAAGTCCAGCAAAGCCGCCCGAATGTGCCAACAAATCCTGATAGGAGCTGCACATATCTCATTCTCAGGGCACTCTCAGATGAGACTAGCTACGAGTAAAACCAACCCTCAAGTTTCCCCGAGGTGGCCCCGCAGGCAGCTCAGTTCGGACCAACACTCAGAGGAGCACTGGCCCCCGGGGGGGGGGGGGGTTAAAAGAAGATGACCCTCAGGAGCGCGACTCCCAAGGGAAAAGTAGGTGGTGGTGAGGCAAATGGTGAAACTAAGGTTGGGCATTGTTGGAGGAGTTTTATTCAAAGCAAACTGTCAAGAGGTTCTCATTATAACCCAACCGTGTAAGGAAAGCAAAATCCGGGAACATAACACCGATATGACGGAAACTAGGACGGCAAGAGTGGAACAAAACACCAGGCATAAGGCCGAGCCTTCCACCCTTTACCAAGTATATAGATGCATTAATTAAATAAGAGATATTGTGATATCCCAACAAAATATCCATGTTCCAACAAGGAACAAACTCCAATCTTCACCTGCAACTAACAACGCTATAAGAGGGGCTGAGCAAAGTGGTAACATAGCCAAACAACAGCTTGCTAGGGCAAGGTGGGTTAGAGGCTTGGCTTAACAATATGGGAGGCATGATAAGCAAGTGGTAGGTATCGCAGCATAGGCATAGCAAAAGAGCGAGCAACTAGCAAGCAAAGATAGAAGTGATTTCGAGGGTATGGTCATCTTGCCTGAAATCCCGCAAGGAAGAAGAACGAGTCCATGAAGAAGACAAACAAACGTAGTCGAACGGGTCCTCACAAACGCGACGTTAACAGAACCAACCCAAAGAAGCCACACCGGAAAAAAGCACATAACATAGTAAACAACCAACACATGAACATGGTATGATATGCGGTATGCGGTATGCGATGCATATGCATGATTTGGAAAAGAAAGATTGAACCTGGACTCAACTTGGAAAACTAAGAGTGCCACTGGAAAGGTGAGTTGATTTCGGTTGAAACCGATATAAAGATCACCGGAATCGGATGCACGGTTTGGAAATGGCAAGCAAAACAAACATGGCACCGGTTTGCGATAAACAACAAGTAGCCACTCTAAATGCAACAAGATAAATATGCTACATCACTCAAACATGGCAACAAAATACATGTCACGGATCCACTCATGATGCTTGACAAAATATGAACACTGAGCTACGGCTAATTCACTCATTAACAGGTTCAAACAAGCATGGAAAAAGTGCAAATGATAACAGGTTTCAGACTTAGTGAAATTAACGGCATATCAGGAATTTATCATCAGGAAGCAATGTTTAGAGCACGATAACTATATGCTACAGGAACATATCATGGCAAAACAAGGCATGGCATGAAGCTACTCTAAGCATATAACAAAAGTCCCTTAGTGACCTTGAGCCAAAAGGGATCATAAAATACAATTGCAAGCATATGAACATAGCAAAAACATAAACAGATTCAGACTTAGTGAAAAACTGGAGCATGCAAAACAGATAACGAGTAGGCATGTTTACAAGCTCGATGCACTCACTACAGAGCATGGCATGACAAACTAAGCATATACCCATTAAGAAGACATGGCATAGAAGATAGATATGGCAAGTACAACATCATAGCATGCATGGAACAATAGCAACAACCTCGGCAAAATTGCTAAACATGTTAACAATCTGCCAGAAACATTTTGTAACAAAAGTAGAGCTCGATTGACTCAAGTTAGGGTGCTCCATAATTGCAAAAAAGACATGGATGGATAGAGCACCACAATGTTAACAAAACATCCTTACTGATCATCCTCAAAAGAGGCACGGATCACTAGGAAACAACATGAACATATGGCATAACAACAAAAACAGGACAATGACTTAGTGAAAAACTAAGTCTCTGAAATCAACATCATTGAGTAAGCTACTTTGCATGCTTGTGCTGGTCACCACAAAGATCACAAAAATACATGGCATACACCCCTGTAAAGATGTCATGGCATACTTCAAAACACATGTAGAGCTCAGGATCATAGCATGCACACATTAATCATGGCAAAAATGACAAAATGCCATTTGCTGAAACAGGTCTGGCATAATCATCACATGGCCCTCTTCCAATAGCATTTCGGCCATCAAGATGAGCTCAAATGAAAATAATGCAATGAGATGAAATGATGTACTCGTCGAGACGAACATTTTGATATGCTACATGCATGAATCGGAGCTACGAGTGCAGAGATATGTCATGACGAAAATGCATAAAAATTACTGGGACTTAGACGAAAATTAGACCTCTCCGAGAAAGTCAACTCGGGATGAAGATGTGCGGGACGGAGGGATCCAGATCTAGACGAAGCGTTTGGATGAAGGGACCGGTGGATCTGATCCAGCTCGCGTGGATCCGGACGGGGCGGCGAGGCGGCACGCTCCGGCGAGCTTGGACGCCGGCGAGGAGGAGGTCCGCCGGCGGCCGCGGGCTGCGGGCGACACGGGGCGCCGTGGAGGCAGCGGGCGGCGCCACGCCGGCGACGAGGTGGCGCGAGGGAGCTTGGCGGCGGCGAAGGCGACGCGACGAGCGAGTGGGGCGGCCGGCGAGCACAGGCGGCGGGGCGATGAAGGGCGCGGTGGCCGGCGCGAACTCCGGCGACCGGAAGCGAGAAGACGGCGGGCGGCACGGCGCGGGGTCCTCCGCGGGTGGCGGCGGTGGCGGTTGGGCTCCGCGGGCCGGCTGCGGGCCGCGCGGGCCGGTGGCGGCGGAGGGCGCGGAGAGGACGTGTGGCAGCTCCGGATTGGCTGCGGGGTCGGCTGGACGTGTCCGGCCACCGGGCGGACATGTCCGGCGGCGCGGGGAAGATGGATCTAGGGTTTCGTCCGCGAAAATGGACGGGGAGGGCATATTTATAGGTAGAGGGAGCTAGGAGAGTCCAAATGAGGTGCGGTTTTTGGCCACGCGATCATGATCGAATGATCGAGATGATGGAGGAGGTTTAGGTGGGTTTTGGGCCACTTTGGAGGGTGTTGGGCTGCAACACTCACGAGGCCTTTTCGGTCCCTCGGTTAACCGTTGGAGTACCAAACGAAGTCCAAATGGTACAAAACTTGATAGGCGGTCTACCGGTTGTAAACCAGCGCCGCATGGCAAGTCTCGGTCCAATCCGAAAACGTTTAACACCCGCACATGAAAAGAGGTAGAAAGGGACACCGAGTGACATAGGAGCGCCGGATTGCAAAACGGACAACGGGGAAAATGCTCGGATGCATGAGACGAACATGTATGCAAATGCAATGCACATGATGACATGATATGGAATGCATGACATTCAAGAAATGACAAGGCAACCACATCGAATAACTAGAAGACACCTGGCACACCGGTCTCGGGGCGTTACAGGTTCGCCATCAGTTTCTTGAGAGGAACGAACAGTTCCTCCAGTATCGACTAATCTTTGACAGATGGCGCACTGTACATGCTGCCCTCCCTGCTCCTACTTTCTTTGACTTTCAGGCAAAAAGGAGATATGTTGTAACCAGGGAGGAAGCGAACGAATATGAGAGGAGGATGGAGGCAGCTCGCCTCCAAGCTGCAGCTCGTCAGGCAGTAGCTGCTACATCTTAGTACGACCCCGGCCACAACTTTGGATATCCACCAAGCTAGCAGTGGCCATAGACCAACTTAGGCCAAAAGCCTAAGCTTGGGGGAGTATGTATTTCTCACCGACATTAGATTCATGTTCACACACTCATTCCAGTTGTCGGTGCTCATACTTTCTTTCATTGTACTATCCATGCTAGTTTAATTTCTTTTTAAGCCTTCTTCTTGCGTATTTGAATAACCTTAAGAAAAACCAAAACATGTAGTTGTAGCTTTTAGCTAGTTTATTTTCCATGCTTGTAGTAGTAGTAATTAAAACAAAACCCAAAAAGATTTCTCGTTCTTCTTTTTGCTTGTTGGGAGCTTTCTCGTGTAAATAGTTTTATTTCTTTTCTTTGGGGGTCAACAGGAGAAGACCATGATGAAAATGTTGAGTGGCTCTCATATGCATTATTGTTGATCTAACCAAGAGCCCATATTACCTTGTCTTCTCCCTTGTATTAAACGCTCGCAGATTCCAGCTTAGTCCAATGCACACGCACTATTATTATTATCCACACCGTTCGGTTGTGCAAGTGAAATGCAATAATGACGATATATGATGGACTGATTGAGATGAGAAAATTTGGTATGAACTCGACCTATCTTGTTTTTGTAAATATGATTATTTCATCATTCTTGATTCAGCCTATTATGAATGAAACATGTTTGCAATGACAATTAGAGATTATAGTTGCTCATGCCATGCTTAATTAGCTATGAGTTTATAATGGTTTACCTTGTGTGCCAACATGCTATTAAAATAGTTGTGATGTGGTATGATAGGGTGGTATCCTCCTTTGAATGATTCGAGTGGCTTGACTTGGCACATGTTCACGCATGTAGTTGAAACAAAGTCAACATAGCCTCCACGATATTTATGTTCATGGTGAATTATATCCTACTCATGCTCGCACTCAGTGTTGATTAATTTTAATGCATGTTCATGACTGTTGTCGCTCTCTAGTTGGTCGCTTCCCAGTCTCTTTCTAGCCTTCACTTGTACTAAGCAGGAATACTGCTTGTGCATCCACTTCCATAAACCCCAAAGTTATTCCATATGAGTCCACCATCCCTTCCTATAAGCGGTATCTACCTGCCATTCCAAGTAAATTTGTATGTGCCAGACTCTAAACCTTCAAAGAAAATTCTGTTTTGTATGCTCGAATAGCTCATGTATCAACTAGGGTTGTCTATATCTTCCATGCTAGGTGGGTTATTCTCAAGATGAGTGGACTCCGCTCATCATTCACCAGAAAATGGCTGGTAACCGAGATGCCCAGTCCCATGCTTAAATTAAAATAATTGCAAACAAAACTCCCCCAGGATTGTTGTTAGTTGGAGGCAGCCATTGTTTCGGACAAGCCATGGATTGATGTTTGTTGGTGGTGGGGGAGTACAAACTTTACCATTCTGTTTGGGAACCGCCTATAATGTGTGTAGCATGGAATATATCGAGATCTTTTGGTTGTTATGTTGACAATGAAAGTATACCACTCAAAATGTTATTCATCTCTATTTCAGAACTCGAGCTCTAGCACCACTACAAATCCCTGATTCCCTCTGTGAAGGGCCTATCTATTTACTTTTATGTTGAGTCACCGTCCTCTTATTAAAAAGCACCAGTTGGAGGGCACCGCTGTCACGTGCATGCATTACTATTAATTTACATTGAGTATGACTGTGAGTCGATCTCTTTTACCATGAATTACAATGTTTAGTCAGTCCTTGATCTTCAGGGGTGCTCTGCATTTATGTTTTGCAGTCTCAGAAAGGGCTTGCAAGATACCATCTTGTTATATCATATTATGATTGTTTTGAGGAAGTGTTTTCATCGAGATTTATTATTATTGCTCACAAGTTGATTATGCCATTGATGTGAGTAAACATGAGACCTAGATGTTATTGTGAATATGGTTGGTTCATAATCTTTGCTGAAAACTTGAATGTTGTCTTTACATATTTGCAACAATAAGATCAAACAGAGTTTGTAAAAGTTTTTCTTTATCACTTTCAGTTTTTCAACTGAATTGCATGAGGACAAGCAAAGGTTTAAGCTTGGGGGAGTTGATACGTATCCAACATATCTACTTTTCCAAACACTTTTGACCTTGTTTTGGACTCTAACTTGCATGGTTTGACTAGAACTAACCCGGACTGACGATGTTTTCAGCAGAATTGCCATGGTGTTATTTTTGCGCAGAAATGAAAGTTCTCGGAATGGCCTGAAAATCAACGGAGACACATTCTGGAATTTATAAAAAATATTGGCGAAAGAATCAACACCAGGGGGGCACACCCTATCCACGAGGGTGCAGGGCGCGCTCCTTGCCTCGTGGGCCCCCTGAGGCTCCACCGACGTCAACTCCAACTCTATATATTCATGTTAGGGGAAAAATTAGAGAGAAGGATTCATCGCATTTTACGATACGGAGCCGCCGCCAAGCCCTAATCTCTCTTGGGAGGGCTGATCTCGAGTCCGTTCGGGGCTTTGGAGAGGGGAATCTGTCGCTATCGTCATCATCAACCTTCCTCCGTCACCAATTTCATGATGCTCATCGCCGTGCGTGAGTAATTCCATCGTAGGCTTGCTGGACGGTGATGGGTTGGATGAGATTTATCATGTAATCGAGTTAGTTTTGTTAGGGCTTGATCCCTAGTATCCATTATGTTCTAAGATTGATGTTGCTATGACTTTGCTATGCTTAACACTTGTCACTAGGGCCCGAGTGCCATGATTTCAGATCTGAACCTATTATGTTTTCATGAATATATGTGAGTTCTTGATCCTATTTTGCAAGTCAATAGTCACCTACTATCTGTTATGATCTGGTAACCCTGAAGTGGCAATAATCGGGACCACTCCCGGTGATGACCTTAGTTTGAGGAGTTCATGTATTCACCAAGTGTTAATGCTTTGTTCCGGTACTTTATTAAAAGGAGGCCTTAATATCCCTTAGTTTCCAATAGGACCCCACTGCCACGGGAGGGCAGGACAAAACATGTCATGCAAGTTCTTTTCCATAAGCACGTATGACTATATTCAGAATACATGCGTACATTACATTGATGAACTGGAGCTAGTTCTGTGTCACCCTATGTTATAACTATTGCATGAGGAATCGCATCTGACATAATTATCCATCACTGATCCATTGCCTACGAGCTTTTCACCTATTGATCTTTGCTTAGTTAATTTTCCGTTGCCGCTGTTATGATTGCTACAAAACTACTACTATTACTTTTGCCACCGGCTACCATTACCTCCATATTACTTTGCTACTAAATACTTTGCTGCAGATATTAAGTCTTTAAGGTGCGGTTGAATTGACAACTCAACTGTTAATACTTGAGAATATTCTTTGGCTCCACTTGTGTCGAATCAATAAATTTGGGTTGAATACTCTACCTTCGAAAACTATTGTGATCCCCTATACTAGTGGGTTATCACCATGACGCGCCTACCTTCGTGGATAGGACTACCACATCACGGGAGGATCCCACCAGGCGAGGGGACGCCGCCGCGGCCGCCAGGAATGGCGCCAGATCCCGGAGAAGTCCTCCCGCGCCTCGACCATGGCAGGAGTCGCAGCGTGCTTGCGGGGGCGGCCATGACCCCGCTTGGGCGGCGGAGAGTCTAGCCCCTCCTAATGCGCCTTCCCCTTCTCCGCAGCCGTGAATCTCTTTGTTGGCGCCATGGGTGTCGCTGTAGGACGGCAAAGCAAAGAGGAAGAAGAGGAAGCAAACGGGACGGAGGAAGAGATGAGCAACGGGGGCTCCACCCCTCTCCTCTTTTATAGCGAGAGGGAGGCCAACCGCCGGCCTCCATGATCTAAGGTAATGATGATTTTCTTCTGCATGCAACAGGGTCTCGTCAAGTCAGGCAGTTATCGAAGCAACATGGGGAAGCAAAGACACCCACGACCTGTCAATCCCCACATGTTAATCGAGGCTGCAAGCTATTGGGGCCCGCGGCACTCCGCACTTGCCCTTCGGCTTTGCCTCGAAGCCAAGTCTGAGAGCGCCTTGGGCCCGGGGGCTACTGTCGGCTTCCTGGGAATGGGGGTACCCAAACTTGCCTGCCTGCAGCCCAAGGCGTGGCTCCACCAACGGCCTGGTACGACACATCTTCACTAGCAACCACTCAAGACCCTTGCGAGGGGACCAAGCCTCGCGAGGCGGATGACACCAAGACCTCCTCCGGGGCGGCCTCGCTAGGCTGGCTCCTAAGGAGCGGAGATATCTATGCAGGGGGCACCTCACGAGGTCTGCGTGACGTGAGCCATGACGACCAAGGCCAGGCGGGCGCCGACGGGAATAGGGTGCCAGTTTCCTCTTTGGTGCTAAGGAAGCAGGTGTAGGCGAGGAGTCCCAAGGCATCAGGCAAAGGTTTCCATATCGGTGCAACAAGACCAAGACCAGCAGGACGGCAGGGCAGAGGTCACCGGGGAGCCCATGGTGGCGTCACCACAAGAGCCTTTGGCAGGTGAAGACCACCTTTTGTCAGGATAACTTGTACTAGTTGTCCCCCTTCGAAATTGCCGTTGTGGGATCCCTACCCACCTAAACATTTGGGAAGAGGACCAGGGACTCTTTAAAATAGGGCTAGCCACCACTGTAGTCAAGGATCGGCTTATCTTGGATCGGATACACTCCACCAAGGCCATGTCACCAGCTCATCAAGCTCAAGAACACCTCTCCTCAGGAGACTATTCGTCCACTGTACTAGTTCATCCTTAGCCCACGAGGAAATCCACCACACCACACTGGAGTAGGGTATTACACCACAACGGTAGCCCGAACCAGTATAAACTCTCGTGTCACTTGTTCCTTGGGTTGGGCGAGCTAGGCCTAGAGATCATCCGAGAGCGGAACGGAGGAAGAGAGAGAGATCTTCGTGCGCACCTGAGTGTTCGAACCTCAAGGGTTTGCCAGAACCCATGATCCGACAACCTTAGATCTGGATCTACCGGACCGAACGATGATGGCATCTTCGATGCCGTTGTCCCTCTTGAGGGCATCATTTTGGAGCAAGTGCTGGTTGGACGGGACAATAGGTGGAGCGGTTTTCCATCTACCGCAAGACCGACAGTGGATCCCGGTGGCATGGCGCTGCGGAGGTTCGATGACGGGCGCGTGTGGACGGATACGTGCAGGATGGTGGCATTGTCTGGCGCCGTGGTGGCGTCGACGGCATGCTAGGCAAGGTCGATGTGTTTGTTCCTGCTCTGGAGATGGACCGGTGGAAGATGGCGGCTGCAGCCTCTAAGAGTGTGCTGGACCGGTGTGAGACCCAATCCCGGTGTGTGGCTGGGCTGGGGCATCCGGCTATAGATGTTAGGGTTTGATGCGATGTCTGTTTGGTATTTGGCCCGGATATTCGGTACACCTTCATCAAGGGATAGGCGTAGCAACATGTGTTTCCTAGATGGTGGCTTCAGGCCGACTGATGTATTACTTTGTATGGTCTTTGTGAATAATTAATAAAATGGTTGCATGCATCGTCCAGATGTAGAGGCCGGGAGTTTAACCTCCTTCCCAACAAAAAAATGTAGGAGCCTGGAAAAGTTTTTCGAGAAATAAAATTTCAAAAATCAATTGAAACTTAAAATAATGTTGAATAGTCACATGGCATATTCATTTACATGATTGCAAAAAATTAGTTTGCCATGAATAGAAAATTATGGAAAGAACCATGGCAACCACATGATAATTAACATGAAATGATGTTTTTAAGGGGAAATGCATGGGCATGTTTGGTTGACGTATCTACTTTTGTCTACATTGCATCTATGTTTCAATTGAGCCTGGCCAAGAAAAAAGGGCAAAAAACCAATGTCTGCATGTTGGTTGGTTGCACGCATACCCTCTAGCCTGCATGGGTGAAACAAAAGGTAGGCTATTTGGTTGCCCCTTGTTTAGGCGGAAATAAGCCTTGGTGTTTGGTTACATGCAACGCATGTTGTCTGGTAACCTCCTCATCGAGGTTGTGAGGTTACCAGCACACTAGAAGGGCAGGAAAAAGCAAAGATACACAAATAGATAGCATATAAACATAGTTTTAAACCTAAAGAAGCAGTTTTCAACATAGTTTGACACTTAAACACTACTACGCAAATGCTTATAGGTAGGACATCAGTAGTAACGCTGGTTATGGGGCCAACGCTATTGACACTTAGTAGTAGCACTGGTTGATAGAGAGCGCTACAGGTACCAAAGTAGTAGTAGCGCTGGGCCACCAGGTAGCGCTACTGCTAAGTGGTCCCATGGCCACTGCAGGGGCTACACATAGTAGTAGCGGTTGGCTAGAACCAACGCTACTACTAGGGACTTTGCAGTAGCGCTGGTCAGGCAGCCAGCGTTAATGTTATTGATACCTTATCCTCCCTCGCGCGTCGGCCCGAACACTCCCTCCAACACACTCTCATCGTCCTACCGCCGCCCGCTGCCATCGTCACGCCACCACCGTCGCCCGCTGCCGCCTTCGCCCAGTATGCCTCCTCCCTCCCTTCTCCTTCCATCCCTCCCTCCCGAACCTACATACCTCTTTCTCCATCGTCCCTCGCCCTTCTCCCTCCCTGCTCCCTCCCCTCTCCCTCCATCCCTCTCTCTCTCTCCCAGCCCTTTCCCTCCCTCTGATCCCTCCTACATTGCATGCATAGATAGACGTATAGATAGATGAATGGATAGATAGATATATGAATGGATAGATGGTTAGATCTATGGTATTTTTGATATATTGTATAGATAGACAAATGGATGGATGGATATATTGATGGATATATAGATAGGTGGATGGATAGATAGATGTTAGGGCTAGAACTAGGGTATTTTTAGTAATGTATAGGTCTTTTCAATTTTTAGGGTTAGAACTAGGTTTTACAAATTTTGTTTCCGTTTTCATATGGTTTCACTAAGTCCTAATAACGTTTTTGTTTATATTTTGTTTTTGTACAAATTAAGGAGTCCCTGCATCATCCCGGCCGCCGCTGTCCCCGTCACCGACCCCCCTCTGACCTCGAGATGAGACCAGCCAAATCCCTGTGTCGATGATGATGTAGATGTTTTGATAGATGTAGTAGAGTAGTAGATGAGTAGCTGTGACAATGTGATGACCAGCCAAACACCTCCAAGTGGCCTATGTTTTGCCGGAGTGTCGATTAATTTCCATTCCGGCAAATTTTAGGCGCTCGATATGTCCTTTCTAGCAAATGTCATGCCGGATTATTCCATGAATTTTGGCATGACTTGTGCTAGAATATGTAGGAAATATCGAGTCGCTCGGATTTTCTAAAAGATAATTAAACGACATTTTGGGTTGACTTTAAGTCTGTCGAGGCTCCATATATACATGACAGTCAAAAAATGAGTGAGGAAGAAAGCCTTCACCATATATGAGAGAAGAAGAATCCCGACTGTTCTCGTGGGGGTCGTTTCTCCTTCTTCTCCTTGTGCTAGACCTTTGTTATGCACTAAGGGAAGGAGGAGTAACGACCATCACCGACGGTCGAAAAATCAGTGAGGAACTGTGTCCACCATATATGAGAGAGGACGAAGAATCCTGGATGTTGTCATGGGGGTCATTTCTCCTTCTCCTTGTGCTAGACCTTTGTTATGCACTAGGGGAAGGAGGAGTAATGACCATCACCGACGGTCGAAAAATCAGTGAGGGAGTGTCCACCATATACACCACATGATATGAGATGAGAGTTTTCAAGAAAAGACTCGACAGACCGACAGTCAACCCGTGATGAATAATAATGATCTAATTTAGTTTTTGTACTACATATATTGGATTTTACAAGTTTAATCTTTGAATTATGAACATAGGAAATGTCTGATGACAACAATAGGATCCCGGAGTGCGACTACTGCGGCGACGACCGTGGTCTGTGCGACAGGCCTCACCTAGTGGACGGTCGGCGCTTCAGTGTTAAGCTCGATGAGACCTTCGATGTTGAAACGGTACACAACGACAAGTCTTTTTCGTAATTAAGCATGACTTATGCTTCTTCAATGTGTAATTTTCGTCTTTTACAATTCGACTAGCTTATCCCATGCCATACAAGATGCTATGTATTGGAGCATCTGAATTTCGAAGATCATGAAAATATGGAGACAAAGATAGTTCATCTCAGGACCCATCATGGTTATGATTTTCCTGTAAAGCTATACAATTCGGAGAGCGTATCCCATTTTGGTTGCTTGAATTGGGAAGCATTGTGCAAGGCATATGATTTTTAGGAGGGTATGTATGTCACCTTCGATCTTGGTGAACATGACGATGGCATCTGGGTCCTTGTTGATATGCTTCCACTTCTACCTCTATGTGAGTTTCTCAAACATATTTATTAAGTAATTTATATTGTTTATTTCAAAATAGTTGACAGCTTAATTCAAAATAGCTGACAGCTTATTTTCATTGACAACTTATTTCCATTCTTTAAAAGATGTACAAAGGATGGTAGACAGAACCTACTACACTGTTGGAGCTGAATTAACTTATGACGAGAGAGGTCATCTTATCTCATTTATTATTGATGTTGAGAATTACAATATCAATTATGAAACTCCTGCACATTATGGTCAATACGTGTCACTAGTGCACGTGTTGAACTATGGTAACATCCATGGAGATGGTATGGTAGGATTTTTTACTATTACGACATCCGTACATATTTTGCATATATTCTTCTAAAGCTAAACTACATTACTAACTATGATGTTATTATTATGTTTTTCAACAGAAAATTCCGAAGGATTGTGTGCCTGATCTGATGTTTCCGAAAGGTCGACTTGATGTTATTAGCTTACTGCCAGGTCATCCAAGGCTTCACCACTGTTCATACCGGATTTCTAAAACCGATGAAGACATGACAGGATAATCTCCATTCTCCATAATGGAGCGTCAGGGCCACTCTTGTTTTATGCTATTTTACCTTAGAGAGGGTAGTAAGTTCTAGCTAATACTCATGATCATGTGCTAAGAACAATTAAATAGGGTTGGTTAGATGACTAAGATGATGATGAGTATGACTTGTTATTATGAATGAGTATAAGTTGTATGATGATGATGAGTAGGACTTGTTATTATGATACCAATGATGAGTTATATATTATTACTAGATCATTGAAGGCGCGCGTTGCTGCGCCCATCTACTTTAGCATTATAATGTTAGTGATAGATGGAATTATATTAGAGGTATTTTATTCTAATGAAATGGGTATATGAATAATGATATAACATGTAACTTAATTAGTAATTTTTTTGTAGGAATATGTTAGTGGAGTCCAACCAAGGCAGCTCAGCAATTTTGCATCTGATACAAAATTTAGAAATTATTAGGCCCCATACCATATATGTATAAAGCTATTATTATTATCACCATCATCAATCATTAAGGTAGTATAACTGATTCTCAAACAAAAAAATAGGTGGTATTTTCCCCAGAAATCACATCTTGCAAAAAAGTGCTCTATTAGTACGTCAACGCCCGAGCACCCGTATGTTGCCATGTATGTTTATTTTTTCTGGTAGCATACATGGAATTTATTTAAATATATACAATGAAACATATAGCAAATGTCACCTATAAGATATAAATCACCAAAGCCTTATCATGGTTGTGTTCTTATATGCTAGAAGTTTTAGCGAAAACACAGAGAACTCTGAAGGCGACACACGATCAGCCCCGAACGACCTCTCTAGGCACTAAAATCATAAGCACATAGGTCACCTTGTGCAATTTTGATTTCTCTTGTTGATTGTACTTGGTTTGTTGTTTGGCCTTCTAATCATAAGGCACACATTTATTTCCTTATTTTACTATAGTGTATCAATTGGTGGTTATATAAACTGATAAATTCATCAAAAGCTAGTAGTTTCGGTTCTCCTACACAGACAAATATATTGAACAACAAAATAATACTATACCAATTGAAAAACCATTTCTTCCAAAGGTATACAAAGAGTATTTCTTCAGATATTAAGCTTGAATTCATTTGCAAAAAAGAGCTTGAATTATAGTCCTCGGTGATTGTTGAAGCTAAAGTTCAATATTATGATAGGTTCCTTGTGCAAATATATATTACATGCATACTTACTAAGAAATGCATTATATCATGTCATGCACTGACATATATCAGCAGCTCTGAAAAACTTGCTGCAGCATAAAATAGAATGAAATAGACAAAAACTTACTATTGAAGTACAAGGAGACCAGTTCCTATCTAAAGTCATCACCTGCTCTAGCTAGTGTCGATAGACAGATGAAAGCATACAAACTACATGTATTTTTTGCAAAATATACAGCTACTAAGAATATTCAAAACTGTAAATCTTGACGCTTCCACTTCTCAACATTATGTGCCCATATTGATTCCTTCAATGCAAAGCATAGGAATAGTTGATAGGCACAAATAATCA
Source organism: Triticum aestivum (assembly GCF_018294505.1). Lineage (NCBI taxonomy): Eukaryota > Viridiplantae > Streptophyta > Magnoliopsida > Poales > Poaceae > Triticum > Triticum aestivum. The sequence continues at coordinate 201,391,074 of NC_057809.1, read as the reverse complement.
AAGTCCCTTCTGTATGTGTAAACAGTACAGAAAATAACACCCTTTCCTAAAAGAAAAATGAATAAAATCTTAACACTTGATAGGCACAAATCAACAAAGTCGACATATGATCTACAATAGTAAAAAAACCTTGGAATATATTGCTACAGTACAAAAAATAGCTTCCTTTTTATAAATGAAAAATGAATAAAATCTTAACACTTGATAGGCACAAATCATCAAAGTTGGCATATGCTATACATTAATAAAAAATACCTTCGCATGTTATTTTCTTCAGAGAAACTAATATACGTTGTATGTACATTAATAAAATAATATCTTCACATGTTATTTTCTTCAGCCATGTGTTCAACTGAAGGAACAAAGTTTCTCCGTGAGCATTATTCATGTGAACCCAAAAGTAAGCATGATCTCACAGGAATCCATGAGAAATTTGTGGCACATAGAAAAATTGGGGGAGGGGGAGGGTGCTCACCGTGGTCCTCCCCGCCGCGGGACACCACCACTTTGTCAATCTTTCTCCCACCTGCCGCCTCTCTGAAGACGAGGCTCCTACATCACGAATCCACTCCAATTAGCGGCAAGGTGTGTGTGCGTGCTCATAATCATATCGAGTTTCTGCAATATTTTGAAACACAAAACTAAAGTTGCATAAGCTGACGAATATATTAGACAATAAAGAATGTTGAAACAAATAGAATATAGTTTTGAGCCTCTTCTTGGTTTCATCTATACGCCACATTCAACATGGATCAGTATGTGAAACACCAATTAGCTTAGACTAATGAGTAGCTAGAGAATGTGTGAAATCTGAAATGAATCAAGAGCCATCTGAAAATTTAACACGTAAGCTTTATAAAAAATACTTACATGAATCAAGAGACATCTTCTAGAAGGCCAAATAAGTCATCTAAAAAACTAGGATTCAGGAAGCCATAGAGGAGATAGGGGCAGGGATAAAACAGGCACATGAGTACACTACAGACTAATGCCGACAGGCAGAAAATCAAAGCCTTCTGGTTGACTGGACTGTGTACCACTTCTGCTTAGAAATTGGATGTATGTACAGACAGAAATGGCAATACAACAAGGAACCCAATTACTTGAACTGAAAATCAAATATCCACATTAGAAACCCCATATGAGAAATTGAATCTGCACATTACGTACAAATAGTTACTTGACTGACATGTAAATTAGTACTATGAAGTAGGAGCTCAAACCACAGTACCTTGTACCAAAAAATCATACATCTGAAATGAAAGGGGAAGGGAAAGTTGGATGCTTACCGGTCACCAGCCAACGAACACAACGCGAACACAACGACTGCAAAAGTTGATAGAACCGGAGGGACAATCCTATTGCTTGGTTGCTGTTAAATTCAGAATGGGCGTTGGCATCGTCATGAAGTGAAATGGAATCACGTGTGTAGGGAAATTTTTTGTGATATACCTTAGTCTTGACCTTCTCCCTGCGTTCGGCTGTCAAATGCATCGATAGCCAGGACATCGAACTGAAATCAGGACGCGAGAGTTCTTCACCGCGCCGTTCTCGTCGCTTGCCCGTTACCTTCAAGGACGTATTCATCAAGGGGCGTCCGCCGCCGCCGCCTCAGTAGGGTCGTGTGTGTAGTGCTGCCCCTTCACATCTTCCTTGCGGATCGGCGGCATCTCGCTCACACCAATGGTTTACCCTCGGTCATAAGTGGGGAGGGATCGGGGGGATGGGGTTTGGGGATGAGTGGAACCGGCGACTGCAAGAGTAGCAGCCGCCCAGGGGAGAGGAGATCGGCGGCGATGGCCTACGAATAGGAGACTCACATCATCATGCATCCTTCTCTCGTACTCCGTAGGTTTTTCTCCGCACCGTGTCGATTCGCTCTGTGCAGGTCTATAAGGAGGTTGCTAGAGGCCCATTAGGCCCAATTTATCGGGAGCGCCCAAAAAAGTGACTGGAGCAGCGGCTCGGGATGGTTAGCGATTGTTAGGAGCATTTCACGGCTCATCTAGCGGCCAAAAAATGCTTCAAAGTGGCAATCCGACGGCTCGAGCGCTAATGCCCTGTGAAGGCTGGAAAAGTTCTTAGTTTTAATGTATCTAAATGATGATGCATGATGCCAAGTTGTTATATGAGCATGATGAGTTATTATATATATATATATATATATATATATATATATATATATATATATCAGTGGGTGAAATGAACATGGAGGTGATTAGTAGTACTTTCGATGTGTACCACATGTTGCCTCCACTTAAATCTAATCCATCTTTATTTCACCCACTGATATATATAATAACTAATCATGGTCATAAAATCATATGATGAAAGTACTGTATATAAAACCTATACAAATACAACGACAACAAGCTGCATTTTCAAATATACAGGAAAAAATAGCAGTAGCGCTTTTCATAAGAAATGCTACTGCTACTTACTATTATCAATAGCGCTATTTTTGGACAAGCGCTACTGCTAATTAGGTATATCAGTAGCGCTAGAAAACCAGCGCTACTGCTACCAGTTAGCTGTAGCGCCTTAGTGGTAGCGCTTGTACAAGCGCTACTAATAGCTATAAATCCAGTGCTACTGCTAGGGTTATCCTGATGTAGCTTGAAGCTACTTTGGTATTTCCCCAAAGAGGAAGGGATGATGCAGCACAGCGGCGGTAGGTATTTCTATTAGATGTGAAACCAAGGTTATCGAACCAGTAGGAGAACCAAGCAACACAACGTAAACAGCACCTGCACACAAATAACTTCTCGCAACCCAACGTGTTAAAGGGGTTGTCAATCCCTTCCGGGGTACGGTTCCTCAAGATAGGCAAACATATGTGAGGTAAATTTGTAGTAGATTGATAGATCGAATGCCAAATAAAATAAGTAAGAATAAATTGCATCAAGGTATTTTTGTATTTTTGGTTTAATAGATCTGAAAATAAATGCAAAGGAAAATTAGATCGCAAAGGCAAATATATGTGAAAGAGACCCGGGGTCGTAGGTTTCACTAGTGGCTTCTCTCGAGAAAAAAATAGCAAACGATGGGTGAACAAATTATTGTTGGGCAATTGATAGAACTTCAAATAATCATGATGATATCCATGCAATGATCATTACATAGACATCGCGTCCAAGATTAGTAGACCGACTCCTGCCCGCATCTACTACTATTACTCCACACATCGACCGCTATCCAGCATGCATCTAGTGTATTAAGTTCATGGAGAAACGGAGTAATGCAATAAGAACGATGACATGATGTAGATAAGATCTATCTATGTAGAGATAGAGACCATCATTTTATCCTTAGTAGCAACAACACATACATGTCGGTTCCCCTTCTGTCAGTGGGATCAAGCAACGTAAGATTGAACCCACTACAAAGCACCTCTTCCAATTGCAAGATAAATAGATCAAGTTGGCCAAACAAAACCCAAAAGTTGGAGAAGAAATACGAGGCTATAAGCAATCATGCATAAAAGAGACCAAAGAAACTCAAATACTTTCATGGGTATAAAAAGATAGGTCTAATCATAAACTCAAAGTTCATCGATCCCAACAAACACACCGCAAAAGAGTTACATCATATGGATCTCCAAGAGACCATTGTATTGAGAATCAAGAGAGAGAGAGAGAGAGAGAGAGAGGAAGCCATCTAGCTACTAACTACGGACCCAAAGGTCTACACAGAACTACTCACGCATCATCGGAGAGGCACCAATGGAGGTGGTGAACCCCGTCCGAGATGGTGTCTAGATTGGATCTGGTGGTTCTAGACTCTGCGGTAGCTGGATCAATATTTTGTCGACTCCCCTAGGGTTTCTGGAATATTGGGGTATTTATAGAGCAAAGAGGCGGTCCGGGGGCACCCGAGGTGGGCACAAGTCACCAGGGAGCGCCTGGGCCTCCTGGCGCGCCTTGGTGGGTTGTGCTCTCCTCGGAGCACCCCAGGCGCAGCTAGGTCCCATTATGTTCCTTCTGGTCCGAAAAAAATCTCTGTAAAGTTTCGTTGCGTTTGAACTCCGTTTGGTATTGTTTTTCTGCGATGCAAAAAACATGGAAAATAACATCTGGCACTTGGCACTATGTCAATAGGTTGGTACCAAAAAATGATATAAAATGAATATAAAATGATTATAAAACATCCAAGATTGATAATAAAACAACATGGAACAATCAAAAATTATAGATACATTGGAGACGTATCAGCATCCCCAAGCTTAACTCCTACTCGTCCTCGAGTAGGGAAGTGATAAAAACAGAATTTTTGATGTCGAATGCTGCCTAGCATGTCATATCATATTCTTTCTTCATAGCATGGACATTTGGACTTTTATATTGTTCAAAGCAATAGCCTAGTTTTGACATGATAATTTAAATACTCAAGCATTTCAACAAGCAACCATGTATTTCAAAATATCAATGCTAAAATAAGTTATCCCTATCCCATCATGCTCAACCATTGGTCCAGTCATGAAACACGCCCGCATATTAGCTACACCTAATACTCAAGTATGATCATATTGCCTCCTAGTTGGTGCTTTTTAAAGAGAAGATGGAGACTCAAATTCAAAATAAAAATTGCATAAAGTAAAAGAAAGGCCCTTCGCAGAGGGAACTTGGGATTTATAGAGGTGCCAGAGCTCAAAGCGAAAAACTTAGAGATAAAAACATTTTGGGTGGTGTATCCATTCCACCAATGAAAACGACTTAAAGTTCCCAACACTTTCCATGCTAGATATATCATAGGCGGTTCCCAAACAAAAAATAAAGTTTATTCATTTTTCCACCATACATTCACTTTCCATGGCTAACCGTATCCATGGGTGCCTTCCATACCAACACTTCCCAAGGAATTTATTATTTGATAACATAAAGTAAATTCATTTTTTTTCATTTCGGAACCAGGCATCCCTAATACCATTGCCTTCCTCTCGTGCAATGACAAGTGAATAAACACTCATCATGAGAATAACACATCTAGCATGGAAAATATTAGCCACCCCTCACCGCTCCGCGAGCGAAACGAACACACAAAAGAGAAGTTTATTTTGAAAATTAGAGATGGCACATACAAATTTGCTTAGAACGACAAAAGAATATCGCATATAGGTAGATATAGTGGACTCATGTGGAAAAATTGGGTTAAAGATTTTTGGATGCACAAGTAGAGATCATACTTAGTGCAAAATGAAGGCTAGCAAAAGATTGAGAAGCGACCAACCAAGAAACTGATAATCTCATAAGCGAGCATTAAGCATAATTAACACTAAATAATGCACCACAGGTAGGATATAACTTCATTGAATAAGTATTGACTTTCGTGCTTGCATAGGAAAACACAAACCTTAACGCCAATATTCTTACTAAAGCATAATTACTCATCAACATAACTCACATATCACATCATCATATCTTAAAACTATTACTTGAAAGTTTTTATTATATCCTTCTTCGACATCTATCACTTTGGAACTAATTTTCATGTGTTGCTTTTCATAAGCTCAAACAAATATAAGTGAAGATCATGAGCATAATATTTACTTCTTTCTCTCAAATTAATTTAAGTGAAGCAAGAGAGAATTTCTTGAAAATTTTACTAACTCTCAAATAAATCTAAGTGAAGCAAGAGAGCATTTCTTGAAAAATACTAAAGCACACCATGCTCAAAAAGGTATAAGTCAAGCACTAGAGCAAGTCAAGATTTAAGTGAAGCAAAGAGAGCAATTATAAAAAGTCATGACATAATTTTGGCTCTCTCAAATAGGTGTGTCCAGCAAGAGATCAAGACTTAAAACACAAAATAAAACAAGCAAAGACTCATATCATACAAGATGCTCCAAGCAAAACACATAGTATGTGACGAATAAAAATATAGCTTCGAGTAAAATACCAATGGTTGCTCATTTTTGGATAATAGCTTGGGATGCCAGGGCATCCCCAAGATTAGGCTCTTCTACTCCTTATTCCTTCATCCATCATAACATAACCCAAAACTTGAAAACTTCAACCACATAAAACTCAACAAAACCTTCGTGAGATCCGTTAGTATAAGAAAATAAATCACTACTATAAGTGTTGTATCAAACCAATTTATATTTTGTCCTTGCATTATATCTACTGTATTCTGACTTTTATATGGCAAAAACTCATCAAAGAAAACCATAGAGCCATCAAAATAAGCACACAATGCAAGAAAACATAATCTGTCAAAACAGAACAGTCTGTAGCAACCTGACTATTTTGAATACTTCTGTAACTCCAAAAATTCTGAAAAATTAGGAAGACCTGAGAAGTCTGTATATTGATCTACTTCAAAAGGAATGGGTATTTTATCACTCACTGGTAAAAAATGAGAATTATTTTCGTGAGAGCAAAAGTTTCTGTTTTTTCAGCAAGATCAAACAACTATCACCCAAGAATATCCTAAAGGATTTACTTGGTACAAACACTAATTAAAACATAAAAAACACAATCATAACAGTAACATAAGTGTGCTAACACTCAAGAACAGGATGCAAAAAGCAAAAATAAATTGTATTCGTTGGGTTGCCTCCCAACAAGCGCTATAGTTTTACGCCCTTAGCTAGGCATAAAGCAAGGATCTAAGTTTTGTCATCCTTGTTTCGAGATCCATAAGATGACCTTATGATTGATTCATATGGTGGCCTAATTCTTGTTCTAGGAAAGTGTTCCATACTCTTCCTCAAAGGAAATTGGAACTTAATATTGCCTTCTTTCATATCAATCACGGCACCAATAGTGCGTAAAACGGTCTACCAAGAATAATTGGACAAGACAGGTTGCAATCAATATCAAGAACAATAAAATCTATGGGCACATAATTTCTATTTGCAAGAATAAGAACATCATTAATTCTTCACATAGGCTTTTTAATAGTGGAATCCGCCAAGTGCAAATTCAAAGAACACGATTCAATATCGGTCAGACCAAGCACATCACATAAAGATTTCGAAATTGTAGAAACACTAGCACCCAAATCACACAAAGCAAAACACTCATAATTTTTAATCTTGACTTTGATAGTGGGTTCCCATTCATCATGCAATTTTCTAGGAATTGAAACTTCTAGTTCCATTTTTTCTTGAAAAGCTTTCATCATAGCATCAACAATATGTTTAGTAAAAGCTTTATTTTGTTCATAAGCATGGGGTGAATTTATCATGGATTGCAACAAAGAATACAATCAATCAAAGAGCAACTATCATAATTAAAGTCTTTGTAATCCAAAAGAGTGGGCACATCACTAGTCAAAGTTTTGACCTCTCCAAACCAACTTTTATCAATTTTCTCAACAAGATTTTCACCCTCCGAATCATTAGGACGCCTTCTAACTAAAGTTGACTCTTCTCCAGTCCCTGTTTCATCAGTCTTAACTTTGTAAACAACGAATCAATAGAAGAAACACCAATCATTTTAAGATCTCCATCACTTTTGCAAAAGTAATCACTAGAAAGCGCTTTTTCTAAAAATATTCTCTTAGCTCTAAGCATAGCGGTTCTTTTCTTACTTTCGTCCATAGAAACATAAAGAGCTTTAATTGATTCATCAACCTTAGGCACAAAAAAATTCATCTTGAGATTTTCCACGTCATGAGCAATTCTATCAATACTTCTAGACAAATCATCAATCTTACTCAGTTTTTCTATGGAAGTGTTGAAAACTTTTTGTGTATTGATAAATTCTTTAATGTTATTGTCAAGATCAGGGGTGTTCCTATTATTATTATATGATTGATTTCCATAGGAATTACCATAATTATTAGAAGAATTACTAGGAAAAGGCCTAGGATTAAAATTACCTCTATAGGCATTGTTATTGAAATTATTTCGAGAGATAAAATTCACATCTATTAGCAACCAATTTCACAAGAGCATCAACTTTTTCACTCAAAGAAGAAATTTCTTCAACTGAATTAACTTTTTTACTAGCAGGAGCTCTTTCGGTATGTGATATGTCTCCAACGTATCTATAATTTTTTATTGTTCCATGCTATTATATTATCTGTTTTGGATGTTTAATGGGCTTTAATATAACTTTTTACATTATTTTTAGGACTAACCTATTAACCAAAGGCCCAGTGCAAATTGCTGTTTTTTTTGCATATTTTAGTGTTTCACAGAAAAGGAATATCAAATGGAATCCGAACGGAATGAAACCTTCGGGTGAGTTATTTTTGGAACAAACGTGATCCAGAAACTTGGAGTGGATGTCAAGAAAGAAGCGAGGAGGCCACGAGGCAGGAGGGCGTGCCCAGGGGGTAGGCGTGCCCCCCACCCTCGTGGGCCCCTCTCAGCTCCACTGACACACTTCTTCCTCCTGTGTATACCCATATACCTCGAAAACATCCAGGAGCACCACGAAACCCTATTTCCACCGCTGCAACCTTTTGTACCCATGAGATCCCATCTTGGGGCCTTTCCGGCGCTCCGCCGGAGGGGGAATCAATCACGGAGGGCTTCTACATCAACACCATAGCCTCTTTGATGATGTGTGAGTAGTTTACCATAGACCTTCGGGTCCATAGTTATTAGCTAGATGGCTTCTTCTCTCTCTTTGGATATCAATACAAAGTTCTCCTTGATTCTCTTGGAGATCTATTCGATGTAATTCTTTTTGTGGTGTGTTTGTCGAGATCCGATGGATTGTGGCTTTATGATCAAGATTATCTATGAACAATATTTGATTCTTCTATGAAATCTTTTATGCATGATTTAATATCTTTGCAAGTCTCTCCGAATTATCAAGTTGGTTTGTCCTACTAGATTGATCTTTCTTGCAATGGGAGAAGTGCTTAGCTTTTAGTTCAATCTTGCAGTCTTCGATCCCAGTGATAGAAAGGGAAACGGCACATATTGTATTGTTGCCATCGAGGATAAAAAGATGGGGTTTATATCATATTGCATGAGTTTATCCCGAAGGTCTACAAAGAACTACTCACGCATCATCGGGGAGGCACCAATGGAGGTGGTGAACCCCATCCGAGATGGTGTCTAGATTGGATCTGGTGGTTCTGGACTCAGCGGCGGTTGGATCAATATTTCGTCGACTCCCCTAGGGTTTCTGGAATATTGGGGTATTTATAGAGCAAAGAGGCGGTCTGGGGGGGTACCCGAGGTGGGCACAACCCACCAGGGCGCGCCTGGGCCTCCTGGCGCGCCTAGGTGGGTTGTGCTCTCCTCAGAGCACCCCCAAGCACAGCCAGGGCCCATTATGTTCCTTCTGGTCCAAAAAAATTCTCCGTAAAGTTTCGTTGCATTTGGACTCCGTTTGGTATTGATTTTCTGTGATGTAAAAAACATGGAATAAACAACAACTGGCACTTGGCACTATGTCAATAGGTTAGTACCAAAAAATGATATAAAATGATTATAAAACATCCAAGATTGATAATATAACAACATGGAACAATCAAAAAATATAGATACATTGGATACGTATCATATCCCTAGTAGTGAAACCAAGCAGTTTTCAAGCAAACCAATACGACATAGTACTAACCAAAGCAGCACACACAACAAAGAGCTCTCCTGGATGTTCACGAGGAAGGCGTCGTCGTGCCTCCTGCACTTGGTCGCCACTTCAATGTCATCATCGTTGAAGGCGAAGACCTTGAGTGTGTCGGGAGTCAGCAACTTGAAGGTCACCATGTACCCGATCCTGATCTGATGGACGACGGCGAAGGGGGTCCAACCCTGATCAAGGGTGACCTTACTGTTCATCATCTTGACAATGACCCTCCATGAGCCGGCGGTGTTCATCTTTAGCTTGAACTCTATCTGCACGGCAGGAAAATGCTTCGTGAAGTCCACGTGCATTTATGCACTTGATTTTTGGGGCAAGGATAACCTTGCGGAAGTGAGTTGGCCCACCCTCATCATGGTAGTGCCCGTAGTTTTGGCAATTTCCGTTAGGGGGCTCCTCCAACACCACATCTTGTCCGTGGGCGGCACCTCCTCAAATGGTCCAAAGGCGGCAGTGGCACGACCTCCTTCCTCTCCTCCATAGTGAGACCTCCATGCCCTTGTTCTCCGTCTCGATCTGCATTAAATCCTATCATCCAAAGCCCTATATTTACCAACCCAAAGTCTCAACTAACACACTCAAACCCTCTCTTTCTCTCACTCCTCTTCCACCTATCCAGCGCCATGAACCCCATCCCCTGGGTATTGGATGAAGGGCCTTCTTCCTCGGGAGCTCGCTCGGTGACCATCCCAAGTTTGAGAACACCACGGAAGTGTGGTTGAACTTCACTAGCATCGACGACATGCACACGGAGGAAAACATCGACCGTGCCCCGAGGGACGTGGTGAGTGACACTGAGCAGCATCATGATGAGGAGAGTGAAGAGGAGGAGAGTGACACCGAAGAAGGCGAAGAGGCAAAATCATCTCCGTCCAAGACTCCCCAGGGAGCACCGCACCAAGAGGAGCCATGATCCGAGTACTCGCGCGGGTGGCCCAAAGTCGACCGCTCCGGTTCCCAATGTGTGCAGCACGAACCATGGCTGAGCTGAGTCCGCGGGTGAAAGGATCGATATGATTGACTAGAGGGGAGTGAATAGTCAAGTAACCAAATTTTACTTTTCTTAATGGATTAGGGTTTACAACAAATAGGTTGGCTAGATATGCGACTAGGTGAGCAACCTATATGATGCAAGCAACACAAGCAAGCAAGACATAAAACACAAGTAAAGCTTGCACAAGGTAAGAAATAACCACAAGTGGAGCTAGTGGAGACGAGGATGTGTTACTGAAGTTCCTTCCCTTTGAGGGGAAGTACATCCCCGTTGGAGCGGTGTGGAGGCACGATGCTCGCCAAGAAGCCACTAGGGCCACCGGATCTTTACAAACAAGGTTGGGTCAATCTCCACAACTTAATTGGAGGCTCCCAACAATAGCACGAAGCTTCAACATAATGGAATATGGCTCCGAGGTGACCTCAACCATCTAGGGTGCTCAAACACCCAAGAGTAACAACTAACAAGATCCGCTAGGGATTAGTGGGGGGAATCAAATTTCTCTTGGTGGAAGTGTAGACTGGGGCCTTCTCAACCAATCCCTAGAAAATCAACAAGTTTGATTGGCAAGGGGGAGAGATCGAGCGAAAATGAGCTTTGGAGCAACAATGGAGTTTGGGGGAGGAAGAGGTAAGTCTTCTTGGAGAAGAAGGCCCCCTTTTATAGTGGGGAACGAATTCAACCGTTATGCTCTTCTCAGCCTGCATACAAGCGGTACTACCGCTCCTGGAGCGGTACTACCACTTCCTATAGGAAGGAAATGAGAGTGAAGAAACATCGGAGAACAGAGGACTAGGCAATAGTAGCAGCGGTGGTAGGGCAATACTACTGCCTATAGGCGGCACTACCGCCTCTACTACCACTCCTACTACCGCTTGTCCTCTAGGGTCAATAGGGTGGCATGGTAGAGACCCAAAGGTACTACCGTAGAACCTGGCATGAAAAATCAAGACCCCAGCCACGAGCGGTAGTACGAGCGGTACTACCGCTGCTGCCCGCGGTACTACCACTTACAGATCTCCACCACTTCTTCAGCACACACGATGGACAAATCCAAAGAAGCAGAAAGTAGCGATGGGTGAAATATGAGTGTGTATGTGTTGATTCCAATGAAAACTTTCCGAAACGTACCCCCTCTTGATAGTATGGTTTTCCCTACTACTCAAGTCAACCAAAAAGAAACGCAAGAAAGAAAACCGTATTCACTTGAAACTCCGAGGGGCACAAATCGTCTTGTGCCATATGCTTGATAGTACGAAATGCTTAATGCACACGATTAGTCTGCTAACACATTGTCATCAATCACCCAAACTACTTAGGGAGAAATATGCCCTAATAGTGGGGTCACTCGATAAGTTTCCCAAGCAGCCCAAGCACACTGCTAGAAAACCTCAGAAGGTCGTAGCCCTGCCAAAGATCAAGGTAGCCGTGCCGGTGGCATCGACGTAAGTAATGAAGGCGAATCCCTTTGTTATGTAGATATGGATAGTTTTATGACCTAGTGGCCTTGTAAATGCAGCATTGACACGTCGATGACCCCACCCGACCCGTGTGTCGCAAGGAAGGGGCAAGCTGAAGTGGACGTTGCATCCTCCAAAGGTATCGACCGATTCATTTGTGGTTTTTGTCCGAGTGACTTATAGGCTCAGATTCAAAATCCATATGTGATTGCATCACTGATAGATGCAATCCAGCTCAAGGACGATGACAAGCTTGACCTGCCAAACCTAGAGGCTGGCGACATGGAGCTGCCTGCTGCCGACGTCATCATGCAAGACGCTCCTCCAAGCCGACTGAGTCGGGTCTCTCAAGCCAAGGCCGCTGTGAAGCCCGCGAGCCTGAGTGTGACGGCTCAGGTTGGTACTAAGCTCGTGGTTGCGGCTCCAACTCCTCCATCGACGCCCATTCCAAAGCCTGCCCCAGTCACCCTATTCTCTCTGTAGAGGGTCCCAGAGGACCAAGTGGGGTGAGCAAGGAGGCCCTGATCTTGGTCAACGTGATGAATGAGCGGTTGAAGGAGGCGTACGATGCTAGTGAGGCTCTGAAGACCAATATCCGAGTAAGTACATTTTTCAGCCGGAGTCTCGAAGTTTTTGGTTTTTCTTCTAACTTCCAAATGGGCGATTGTGTTTCCACTAGTGGGTTTACATGGAATACACCCACTAGGTGTCTTAATTGCAGTGGGGGAAAGCTGAGTGCACCCACTTGGTGTAGTCCCCGAGACTGACTCGACTCATAACAGTCGGCGGGAGTCTTAGAACTTACGTATTCTTTGAGTGTGATTTTTCACATAGGTTCTCGGGAGCTAATCCGAGTATGTTTATTCCAATGGGGCATGCTGAGTCCACCCACTGGGTGTAGGCCTCGAGACTGCCATTGACTGATAGCAGTCGACGGGAGTATTAGATCTTAGCGTTTTTGCTTGGAGCACAATTGCCAATCATTTTTTTGTGGACCGTCCTCAAGTAGGGGCACACTGAGTGCACCCACTGGGTGTAGTCCCCGGGACTATCGTTAGTTACAGGCAATCGACGAGAGTCTTTCAGAACTGCGACTTTGTTGATTCTCGCACTCGGAGTGCAACTCCCCACACGGTTGTCCGAGTGGGCGCTCTGGTAGATGTAGGTTTGTTTGAAAGTTTCGAATTGGTCGACCTTGTCCCTTCCTTGGAAGGTATACTTCAGTATCTGGTACTAGTCTAGCTTGTTCCTTCCTTGGAAGGGTCTCTATCTTATGGCCGACTGATCGTCTTGTTGTCTTGTAACAGAGGGCCTATGAGCTTAGGACCCACTATGCCACCCTAGAGAAAGAATTGTATCAGCTTCGCTTGGACCGAGAGATGGAGAAGCACAAGAGTGAATGCCTCGCCCAAGACAAGCGCGTCTTGGGAGGTTAGTCTCGTCATCCGACTTGTGACGCCCGGATAATTAGGCTACAGTAATCCCACGTTAACGATGCCATGTCACTTTGATTACTGTTAGTAATCTCGCGTTAGTTCGAAACGATTCAAATTCAAAATCAAAATCAAGCAAACAATAAAAGTTTTTCAAAATTTAAAACAAAAGTGTTCGGGAGATGCCATATTTTACATAGGTCAATATGGTGTAATAAACACAATTTTATAAACTGCCTAAGTATTTTAAAATAAATAAAGACAGAAAAGGAAAATAAATAAAAGAAAGAAACTAACAGAACAAAAAAAATATAAAAGGACCCCCCCCCCCACTGGGCCAGCTAGCCCAGCTGTTAGCCAGGCCGGCCCAGCTGCTGGCCAGCCCAACTGGCCCCAACCGGCCCACCCCGCGCCTGGCCTATATCCACCCTCTCCTCCAGCGCCGCCAGGGGAGAGCCCCGCGCACGACCCCCCCACCTCTCTCGCTCGCTGACACGCCCCCCCCGATCTGAACTGGGGCTCGGCCCCAACACCTCCCGTCGCCCTCGCCATGACGCTGCCACTCGAGTGCCTCGTCACCGTCGCGCCCCCGACGCTGGTGCCCATCTGCGCGCCTCCTTGCCCCTTCTTCTCCGTCGCGCGACGCCCGCCTGAGGCCTCTGCCTCGCCGTCGCCGACCAACGTCCTCGTCGCCGGAAACGCATCCCCGGCCCCTCCCCGAGCCGACTTTTGCACAACTACAGGCCCCGGTGAGGCCTCGTCCGTCTTTGCTCCGTTCCCCTGTGATCCGGTCGACGTAGGTCGCTTCCCGCACCCCCCCGCTCCGGCCACCTCTTGCGGTCACCGCCCCGCACGCGCCCGGCGGCCATGCTCGCGCATCGGACGCACCCCGGTCGTGCACGCCGCTCCCTGGACGTGCCCAGGCGCGCACCCGCCGCCACCGCAGTCGGCCCTCCACCGCCTCCCTTTGCCTGATCGCCGGCGCCGGCGTGCGCCACGCGCGCCCAGTGCCCTCGGGCATACGCCCGCCCGAGTGGCGCCTGCCCCCCTGCACACGGCGCCCGTTGCCCGCTACGCCCCTCGGGCGCACGCCCGCACCCGAATGCCCAAACCCACTAACCCCCTGTGCCACTGACCAGAGGGGCCCGCCCCCAGGACGATAAAAAAAAGAAAAGAAAAATAATAATAAAAATAAAATAAATAGATAATAATAACTAAAATATTAATTAATTAATTAATTAATTAATTAAGTTAATTAATCCTGATTAGATTAATCTAATCACTAATTAAACTAATTAATCTGTTTTAGTTAATCATAGTGAATGACAGGTGGGTCCCCCTGGACCCACTGGTCAGGTTGACCAGTCAACCCTGTTGACTGCTGACATCAGCATGACATCATGCTGATGTCATTAATCCATTTTTAGAATTAAATTAAATAATTAATTAAATTTCAGAAATTAATAAAATCTTTAGAAAATCATATCTTTTAATCAGTAACTCGGATTAAAATATTTTCAACATGAAAGTTGCTCAGAACGACGAGACGAATCCGGATACGCGGTCCGTTCGTCCGCACACACCCCTAACCTATCGAACCCGCAACTTTCCCCCTTCGGCTCCTCTGCCCGAAAACACGAAACACCGGGAATACTTTCCCGGGGGTTTTCCCCCCTTCACCGGTATCACCTACTACCGCGTTAGGGCACACCGAACACCGCGTATTGCCTTGATATATTTTGTGGTGCTTTGTTTGCTCTGTATTCATTATTTCTTCCCCCTCTTCTCTCCGGTAGACTACGAGACCGACGTTGCTGCTGACCAGTTCGACTATGGAGTTGACGACCCCTCTCTCTTGCCAGAGCAACCAGGCAAGCCCCCCCTTTGATCACCAGATATCGCCTACTCTTCTCTATACTGCTTGCATTAGAGTAGTGTAGTTTGTTACTGCTTTCCGTTAATCCTATTCTGATGCATAGCCTGTCATTGCTGCTACAGTCATTGATACCTTACCCGCAATCCTAAATGCTTAGTATAGGATGCTAGTGTTCCATCAGTGGCCCTACACTCTTGTCCGTCTGCCATGCTATACTATTGGGCCGTGATCACTCGGGAGGTGGTCACGGGTATATACTATACATACATACATACTATACAGATGGTGACTAAAGTCGGGTCAGCTCATTGAGTACCCGCAAGTGATTCTGACGAGGGGGCTGAAAGGACAGGTGGCTCCATCCCGGTAGAGGTGGGCCTGGGTTCCCGACGGCCCTCGACTGTTACTTTGTGGCGGAGCGACAGGGCAGGTTGAGACCACCTAGGAGACAGGTGGGCCTGGCCCTGTTCGGCGTTCGCGGACACTTAACACGCTTAACGAGATCTTGGTATTTGATCTGAGTCTGGCTACGAGCCTATACGCACTAACCATCTACGCGGGAGTAGTTATGGGTATCCCGACGTCGTGGTATCAGCCGAAGCACTTCGTGACGTCAGCGACTGAGCGGCGCGTGCCGGGTTGGACTGCGTTAACGCAACTTCCTTTGTAATGGAGGTTGCTAGGTCTGCTCACCGGCCGCGTACGCAACGTGCAGGTGTGCTCAGGGCGATGGGCCCAGACCCCTGCGCGCTTAGGTTTAGACCGGCGTGCTGGCCTCTCTGTTGAGCCTAGGTGGGGCTGCGACGTGTTGATCTTCCGCGGCCGGGCATGACCCATGAAAGTGTGTCCGGCCAAATGGGATCGAGCGTGTTGGGCTATGTGGTGCACCCCTGCAGGGAAGTTAATCTATTCGAATAGCCGTGATCTTCGGTAACAGGACGACTTGGAGTTGTACCTTGACCTTATGACAACTAGAACCGGATACTTAATAAAACACACCCTTCCAAGTTCCACAGACAACCCGGTGATCGCTTTTCTACAGGGCGACGAGAGGAGGATCGTCGGGTAGGGTTATGCTATGCGATGCTACTTGGAGATGCTGCTTGGAGATGCTACTTGAAGATGCTACATGGAGGACTTCAATCTACTCTCTCCTACATGCTGCAAGACGGAGGCTGCCAGAAGCGTAGTCTTCGACAGGATTAGCTATCCCCCTCTTATTCTGGCATTCTGCAGTTCAGTCCACTGATATGGCCTCCTTACACATATACCCATGCATATGTAGTGTAGTTCCTTGCTTGCGAGTACTTTGGATGAGTACTCACGGTTGCTTTCTCCCCCCTTTTCCCCCCTTTCCTTTCTTTCTGGTTGTCGCAACCAGATGCTGGAGTCCAGGAGCCAGACACCACCGTCGACGACGACCCCTACTACACCGGAGGTGCCTACTACTACGTGCTGCCCGCTGACGACGACCTGGAGTAGTTTAGGAGGATCCCAGGCAGGAGGCCTGCGCCTCTTTCGATCTGTATCCCAGTTTGTGCTAGCCTTCTTAAGGCAAACTTGTTTAACTTATGTCTGTACTCAGATATTGTTGCTTCCGCTGACTCGTCTATGATCGAGCACTTGTATTCGAGCCCTCGAGGCCCCTGGCTTGTATTATGATGCTTGTATGACTTATTTTATTTGTAGAGTTGTGTTGTGATATCTTCCCGTGAGTCCCTGATCTTGATCGTACACATTTGCGTGCATGATTAGTGTACGATTGAATCGGGGGCGTCACAAGTTGGTATCAGAGCCGACTGCCTGTAGGAATCCCCCTTCCACATTCCTTGGCCGAAGTCGAGTCTAGACATTACAAAACTTTTACTAACATGGCTGTGTGGCCCATGGGCCCACGTCGCCATTGGGTGGTAGTAGGATCTTTTATTCCTCGACCTATTCTCTGGGGACTCTGACATCTCTTCTATTCGGGTTAAACGATTTTTACTAAAATCTGACTTTAGGTTCCGAAAATACTTTCTCCCGGAGAGCCCCTTCAGTCCAGGTGATCGCCGGCTACACCAGAAGATTTCGAAGTTACTCGCCGAAACTCTTTTGAGACTTTGTGCCCGTTGCCTTTGCAATTCCCTACCATCGAAATATCCCTATGGATAAATACATACACTTGACGTTCTTACTTTTATTCTCAGTTGATCTTGTTATTACAAGATACCCCGAAATTCTCTCTATTGATCCGAGAATATCTTGTGCCTACTGTCTTGCAATTCCTTGTCACCTGAATACCCCTATGGATAATTCTCGCACTTGTCGAGTAACCGCTTATCCCCAGTTGTTCATGTGTTTCACGAAAGTCTTCAAAATAATATTCGATCTTCCAAAATCCTCTGGAGCCTTTGGCTCTTGAAATTCTTGCTTGCTTGCATTATGGTTAATCCCATAAGTCTCGTAGTCTTAATGACATTCCTTGTCATTATCATTTTGAGTCTGTTGACTCAATATGTTTGCGAATACACGCAATCATCATTGATCCTTATAAATTACTTTTCCGGCTGAGCTTCCATTCTTTTAACTGGAATTGGTTCTCGACCAATCCAATTGTCGTTGATCGTACCCTAAGGCTATTCAACTTATCCATCCCTAATCAGAGCATTGCTTCTGATCCCTTGATTTGGAAATCATAATTCCTTTGCATTTGACAATTGAGTTAGTCAGTTGTTTCTATAATCTGATCTCCTTGCATTCTTCTTCCTCTAGTTGAGTACCGATACTCGTATCAGATCCTTTGTGGACCATCAAGTCCTTTGTTGGATTGTTATCCGACAGTGTCCTTCACATTTGATCACTTTGTGAGTTCTTCCCCTGATACATAATGCCTTTGTTAAGTTGTATCCTCTGCTTGGCCAACCATGCTCTGCTTTCGGGCTTGTGTTATTTACTCTTGAAACTTGTGGTATATGTTTCTAAGAAGCCCCTATGGGTTGAACATATGCCTTCTCTAAACCGTGTGAACCCGAAAGTTTTCACGAGTCATACTCTTCTGGTGCTGCACCAGATAAAATTTCAACACTGCAACTTCATCGAACGTGAGAAGTGAATGAAAGGTTATGCATTGGAGAAGTGGGAGTCGACCTTGAACTTGTGTTCATGCCCATGGACACGATGTAGATCTTATCATTAAAGCTTCTCTTAAATGAATTATTCCTTTGGTATAAGTTCATCTTATATCTAGGATCTGGCCTTTTGCAATCGTGGTTCCGACCATGATTGTTCTTCTTTGATCTCATTTCTCGGACAAGTTAAAACAATTGTCTTCTATGGGTCAATACACCAGACCAACCTTTACTTTGATCTTGTGTCGAGTATTACCCCCTGGTATCTCGAGATTATCATGGAACTGCATAACTTTTTTTATGAGTTCTTCATCAAGTGCTACCTTCCCACTGATTCCAATTTTTCGCGGGCTCTGAGTTGTTGAACACTCAAAGACACCGATAACTGAACCGAGTCCGCTCTACGGTTCAACAACTCTTCAGTAAGCTTCTATAAGTACGAGTTTGTACCCGATCACGCCATTCCTAGCCTGTTTGGCTATATCATTGTCGTGACGATTCTAACTTTGCTACCTGGTCCTTATTCTCGGAGCACCAATTTTCGACGATGAACTAACCTTACGTCGATCCTAATCGTCATATCAATTCGCCTTGAACAACAAGCTTGGTTTCGAGTTTGTGTCGTACCTTTGGTTCCAATAACCTTTCACTTCATCATTACTTGACTTGATGTCGTCACCGATCGATTACATCTTCGTGAACTCTCGCGACAAAGGTGTCGTGGTCATCAACATTCTGAGCTCATCCAGGATATCAATTGAATTCATGATGAGAAATACCATCCTTGCCCTCGATGAATTGTATTATCGTCGACCACTTTATTGCCCTCCCACCAACACTAGCTTGTTCATGTTTGGTGTTATACCTTGAGTTCCTTGCTATCCAGCAGTTGTTCTTCTTTACCTTGGAGTATTACCCTTTATATGTCAAGAGTGTGGCAAGAAATTCACCACCCTTAAGAATTCTTGACACAAGTGATACTTATTAACATCACCATTCTTTCCTTGGTCCTCGTGTTGTTTCTAACCGGAAAACCGACAAATGGTCTGTGAGGTGTAAATTATAAACTTCTAGCAACCCTATTGCTTTGAAGTTTATTACTTATTGAATCATCATTCGAACATTGATCGTGCTACCTAGTCCAGATTCCTGGGTACACCCTTCTATCATTGTTCAGTTGTGTATGTTTCCCTCGAGCATACATCATTATATCATTTGATCCGCCAAATGATTATCTCCTTGTTCACATAATTGTGGAAATCCATCTTTTTGGAATTCTCGATGAATGGTCGCTGAGTCCATCATCTACATCCTCATCTTCTCCTTGGTTAATGACGAACTATTGTTTCGAAACTTGCTTCTATAGTTCATTTCCCGAGAATCTTACAATGTCATCTCGCCAATTGTGTTACACCTTTTCTTCTCAGACATCCTGAGTCTGACATATCCTAACACCAATCAGATCTGAATCTCGGTCAGATATGATGGTTGGGATATATTTTCAAGAGTTATAACAATGGTCTTTATGTGACCGGTAAGGTGATGACATGCCTAGCGCACCGGGCCGGAGGACCCATTGTTATAGTTTTCCTTTTTAGCAAGGTTAATCATTCTTCCATGAGGAAATTGTAAGACTTATTCTATAAGTTGTTTCCGATGGATCCTTTGTATCCAAAGTCTGGCCTTTGATTGAAGACCATGTCAATGCTATCTCGAAGCATGTCTGTGGTACTCCGAATTTCAACAAGAACATTTGAAGCCAATGCTAAATGTTTCTTACTAAATTATCCAAACACCGTTGTATGGGTAATGTCATGATACTCTCTCCCCTTTCCTAAAGGGTTTTCTACGTTGTATCCTGTCATGGATATCATGCTCTGCTTGTCCTTGGGGAGGATATACCCTTGAAATATGTGTTTAAACACATTTTCCTTTCCATTGTTCTGTTAATCTGATGCTCACATTTCCTTTACATTGGTTTGTTTAGCCTTTCCGGTGATCTATATGATCTAAGCAGCAATATTCTACTGCTTATGTAAACACATAGGTGCCCAACCTTGTCGGTAAGACCCTGTTACTATTGTTGATGACTTCCCGGTAGCCACCGATGGACGAGAACTTTGCCTATTGGTCCGCCTCGCTTCAACGAGCAGGAAAATGGTTCTCTTCGTCACTCGCCCTTGGTACCGACATTGTTGCCGACATAATCGACAGGTTACCCTCTGACATGCCTTGCTTACATGATTGTGCAAGACGTCACCGCCTTTCCTACTTTTAACCCACATGGTGGGCCCATAACCCACAGGTCCCAGGATCAAAACCTGACTCTCTTGTACCCCCATGTTCCCAAGGTTATTCCTTGCGCGTGTTCTCGTATGTAATTCACGAGCCACCTTCCGATGAGATCATCAATTCTGGTATCATACGCAATACTTATTCCCATTTCTATGAACCCCTTTCACACTTCGTTTCAGGCAACGAACGATTGCCTATGCATTTGAAACTTCTATTTTGCACCTTCTTACTTTGCTCTCGATATTGTCTTAAATTTCAATTCGAGAGTTACTTTCCGCCACCTTCCTCGTTGTTGTCTACCAGATAGTCTACCCTGCAGAGGTCCATTCTTCCGGTATACCCCCTTATTCTTTCGTTAGTATGATGAAGACTCCGGAGAAAGGATGATGACTTCACCATGATGACCTGAAGCAAAGAAATGAAGACGTCAATGTAATGGATCGACCTCTTCGAGGAGAGCAACCAAAGACAAGAAGATCCGTTAGACTTTCATAACCAGGACTTCCCCCTTACTACCTCTTAAATCTCGGGACGAGATTTCTTGTAGTGGAGGAGAATTGTGACGCCCGGATAATTAGGCTACAGTAATCCCACGTTAACGATGCCATGTCACTTTGATTACTGTTAGTAATCTCGCGTTAGTTCGAAACGATTCAAATTCAAAATCAAAATCAAGCAAACAATAAAAGTTTTTCAAAATTTAAAACAAAAGTGTTCGGGAGATGCCATATTTTACATAGGTCAATATGGTGTAATAAACACAATTTTATAAACTGCCTAAGTATTTTAAAATAAATAAAGACAGAAAAGGAAAATAAATAAAAGAAAGAAACTAACAGAACAAAAAAAAATATAAAAGGACCCCCCCACTGGGCCAGCTGGCCCAGCTGTTAGCCAGGCCGGCCCAGCTGCTGGCCAGCCCAACTGGCCCCAACCGGCCCACCCCGCGCCTGGCCTATATGGCCCCTCACCCCGAAACCCTAACCCATTCCCCACTTCACCCCCCACTCCCCACGATCTCCACCCTCTCCTCCAGCGCCGCCAGGGGAGAGCCCCGCGCGCGACCCCCCCCACCTCTCTCGCTCGCTGACACGCCCCCCCCCCCGATCTGAACTGGGGCTCGGCCCCAACACCTCCCGTCGCCCTCGCCATGACGCTGCCACTCGAGTGCCTCGTCACCGTCGCGCCCCCGACGCTGGTGCCCATCTGCGTCGCCTCCTTGCCCCTTCTTCTCCGTCGCGCGACGCCCGCCTGAGGCCTCTGCCTCGCCGTCGCCGACCAACGTCCTCGTCGCCGGAAACGCATCCCCGGCCCCTCCCCGAGCCGACTTTTGCACAACTACAGGCCCCGGTGAGGCCTCGTCCGTCTTTGCTCCGTTCCCCTGTGATCCGGTCGACGTAGGTCGCTTCCCGCACCCCCCCGCTCCGGCCACCTCTTGCGGTCACCGCCCCGCACGCGCCCGGCGGCCATGCTCGCGCATCGGACGCACCCCGGTCGTGCACGCCGCTCCCTGGACGTGCCCAGGCGCGCACCCGCCGCCACCGCAGTCGGCCCTCCACCGCCTCCCTTTGCCTGATCGCCGGCGCCGGCGTGCGCCACGCGCGCCCAGTGCCCTCGGGCATACGCCCGCCCGAGTGGCGCCTGCCCCCCTGCACACGGCGCCCGTTGCCCGCTACGCCCCTCGGGCGCACGCCCGCACCCGAATGCCCAAACCCACTAACCCCCTGTGCCACTGACCAGAGGGGCCCGCCCCCAGGACGATAAAAAAAAGAAAAGAAAAATAATAATAAAAATAAAATAAATAGATAATAATAATTAAAATATTAATTAATTAATTAAGTAATTAATTAAGTTAATTAATCCTGATTAGATTAATCTAATCACTAATTAAACTAATTAATCTGTTTTAGTTAATCATAGTGAATGACAGGTGGGTCCCCCTGGACCCACTGGTCAGGTTGACCAGTCAATCCTATTGAGTGCTGACATCAGCATGACATCATGCTGATGTCATTAATCCATTTTTCGAATTAAATTAAATAATTAATTAAATTTCAGAAATTAATAAAATCTTTAGAAAATCATATCTTTTAATCAGTAACTCGGATTAAAATATTTTCAACATGAAAGTTGCTCAGAACGACGAGACGAATCCGGATACGCAGTCCGTTCGTCCGCCACACACCCCTAACCTATCGAACCCGCAACTTTCCCCCTTCGGCTCCTCTGCCCGAAAACATGAAACACCGGGAATACTTTCCCGGGGGTTTTCCCCCCTTCACCGGTATCACCTACTACCGCGTTAGGGCACACCGAACACCGCGTATTGCCTTGATATATTTTGTGGTGCTTTGTTTGCTCTGTATTCATTATTTCTTCCCCCTCTTCTCTCCGGTAGACTACGAGACCGACGCTGCTGCTGACCAGTTCGACTACGGAGTTGACGACCCCTCTCTCTTGCCAGAGCAACCAGGCAAGCCCCCCCTTTGATCACCAGATATCGCCTACTCTTCTCTATACTTCTTGCATTAGAGTAGTGTAGTTTGTTACTGCTTTCCGTTAATCCTATTCTGATGCATAGCCTGTCATTGCTGCTACAGTCATTGATACCTTACCCGCAATCCTAAATGCTTAGTATAGGATGCTAGTGTTCCATCAGTGGCCCTACACTCTTGTCCGTCTGCCATGCTATACTATTGGGCCGTGATCACTCGGGAGGTGGTCACGGGTATATACTATACATACATACATACTATACAGATGGTGACTAAAGTCGGGTCAGCTCATTGAGTACCCGCAAGTGATTCTGACGAGGGGGCTGAAAGGACAGGTGGCTCCATCCCGGTAGAGGTGGGCCTGGGTTCCCGACGGCCCTCGACTGTTACTTTGTGGCGGAGCGACAGGGCAGGTTGAGACCACCTAGGAGACAGGTGGGCCTGGCCCTGTTCGGCGTTCGCGGACACTTAACACGCTTAACGAGATCTTGGTATTTGATCTGAGTCTGGCTACGAGCCTATACGCACTAACCATCTACGCGGGAGTAGTTATGGGTATCCCGACGTCGTGGTATCAGCCGAAGCACTTCGTGACGTCAGCGACTGAGCGGCGCGTGCCGGGTTGGACTGCGTTAACGCAACTTCCTTTGTAATGGAGGTTGCTAGGTCTGCTCACCGGCCGCGTACGCAACGTGCAGGTGTGCTCAGGGCGATGGGCCCAGACCCCTGCGCGCTTAGGTTTAGACCGGCGTGCTGGCCTCTCTGTTGAGCCTAGGTGGGGCTGCGACGTGTTGATCTTCCGCGGCCGGGCATGACCCATGAAAGTGTGTCCGGCCAAATGGGATCGAGCGTGTTGGGCTATGTGGTGCACCCCTGCAGGGAAGTTAATCTATTCGAATAGCCGTGATCTTCGGTAACAGGACGACTTGGAGTTGTACCTTGACCTTATGACAACTAGAACCGGATACTTAATAAAACACACCCTTCCAAGTTCCACAGACAACCCGGTGATCGCTTTTCTACAGGGCGACGAGAGGAGGATCGTCGGGTAGGGTTATGCTATGCGATGCTACTTGGAGATGCTGCTTGGAGATGCTACTTGAAGATGCTACATGGAGGACTTCAATCTACTCTCTCCTACATGCTGCAAGACGGGGGCTGCCAGAAGCGTAGTCTTCGACAGGATTAGCTATCCCCCTCTTATTCTGGCATTCTGCAGTTCAGTCCACTGATATGGCCTCCTTACACATATACCCATGCATATGTAGTGTAGTTCCTTGCTTGCGAGTACTTTGGATGAGTACTCACGGTTGCTTTCTCCCCCCTTTTCCCCTTTCCTTTCTTTCTGGTTGTCGCAACCAGATGCTGGAGTCCAGGAGCCAGACGCCACCGTCGACGACGACCCCTACTACACCGGAGGTGCCTACTACTACGTGCAGCCCGCTGACGACGACCAGGAGTAGTTTAGGAGGATCCCAGGCAGGAGGCCTGCGCCTCTTTCGATCTGTATCCCAGTTTGTGCTAGCCTTCTTAAGGCAAACTTGTTTAACTTATGTCTGTACTCAGATATTGTTGCTTCCGCTGACTCGTCTATGATCGAGCACTTGTATTCGAGCCCTCGAGGCCCCTGGCTTGTATTATGATGCTTGTATGACTTATTTTATTTGTAGAGTTGTGTTGTGATATCTTCCCGTGAGTCCCTGATCTTGATCGTACACATTTGCGTGCATGATTAGTGTACGATTGAATCGGGGGCGTCACATGACTGCTCTTCAAAGCTTGTTTTTCATTTGATCTGAATGAACTCGCTCTAGCAGATGTTCGTAGTGAGAATGCCCAACTTCAAATGAGGCTCAAGAACTATATTTATTTAGAAACTATGAAGCAGACCCTTGTGGATAAGGACACCCAGCTGGTCGGGGCTTGGAAGAATGCAAATGCGAAGACCAAGGCGGCTAGAGATTCACTAAAGTCAGTCGAGAAGCTCAAGGAGGAGAACAAGACCATGAAGGTCACAACTGGGGCGATGAAAAATGAGATCTTCAAGCTCAAGAACCACTAAGCCGAGTAGGAGACGAAGTAAAACAACCAAGCAAGTGTTTTTGAGGAGAGGAAAAAGCTGAACAACCGGGCTGCCGAGCTCCTCAAGAAGAAGGCTGAGCTTGAGAAGTACATTGAGTACTTCGGCTAGGAGATGAGAAAGAAGCTCGAAGGTAGGATGTTTTTGCCGAGTGAATTTCACATACTTAAGAATTTCTGGAGGTGTTGATCTTTGTTCCGCCTATATGTACAGGTTTCCACGCTAACGCCGAGTTGGAGACCGAGAGAATTGAGAAGGAATTGGATCCTTCGATGCTGCAACTCAAGGACAGTGCTACGCTGGTGATCCTCCAGCTGGACGAGCGCATTGACAACGTCGTGACATACATGGAATGCTTGAAGCTGGTTGTGGAGAAGATTTACAACGAGATGCTTCCATACGAAGTACTTCAAAGTGATCTGGAGTCCATGATGACCCGACTGAAGGCGATTCCCAACCGAGTGCAATCTTGGAAGAAGTGGCCCGCTGCAAGCTGATTTGGTGCTCTTCCTCGTCTGTATCCACTACAAGGACACCGAGGAGAAGTTGAAGTCTCTCACGGTCATCAACGAGAAGAAAATCAATTTCAAGTACTTCATGTAGTCATTCATTGAAGCTACCACTCATATCGCATACGACATTGACTTGGACACATTCGATGATCCGGTCAGCCATGCATCGGATATGTCACCAGAAAACTTTGATGCTGAATGAATTTGCCTTGGTATGATGAGTGGTTTGTGTAATCATTAAACTTTATTGAGCTTGGGCTCATGCACTTGATCTTTTGCTTTGACAGTTCGAACAGATCAAAGTTTCAATCGAATATTTGAATCCTTGCTTGGTTTGTCAATGTGTTTTTAACTTAGGCGAATTTTGGTTCGCTACTAAGTCCCCGAGTGAGGAGGATGTCCCTAGTCGGGTGAGTTTTAACTTTGGCGAATTCTAGTTCCCAGCTAAGTCCTCGAGTGAGGAGGATGTCCCCACTTAGGTAGGTTTTACCTTAGGCGAATTCTAGTTCATGGCTAAGCCCCTGAGTGAAGAGGATGTCCCCATTGGGGTGATTTTTAACTTAGGCAAATTTTGGTTCACGGCTAAGCCCCCGAGTGAGGAGGATGTCCCCACTTGAGTGAGTTTTAACTTAGGCGAATTCTGGTTCGCGGCTAAGCCCCGGGTGAGGAGGATGCCCTCACTCAGATGAAATTTAACTTAGGCGAATTCTTATTCGCAGCTAAGTTCACCCACCGGGAGTGATTTAGTTGCTGAGTGTTTTACGTCACCGGAGTGAATCGTAGCATTTAGCCAAATTTGATGATATACAGGAAAAGTAATACTTTTATTCATCGAATGTCACTTGGTAAACTATTACAATGCATAAATTATTTGAAGTGAAGAATTTGCGGAGTAGATATGCATTCCAAACCCGGGGCTCTTCTATGCTCTTGTCGAAGTTGTAGAGCTGATAGGCTCCATTGTTCATAAATTTTGAGATCACAAAGGGTTCGTCCCATGGAGGGACCAACCTATGCGGCTTCTGCTGATCGATTCGGAGGACTAGGTCACCTTCTTTAAAGGGACACCCTCTAACTTGCTTGTCGTGATAATTCCACAAATCCTGCTGGTAGGCAGTCGACCTGATGAGTGCCAACTCCCACTCCTCAAGGAGGTCAAGGCCATCCTGACGTGCTTCTTCGGCTTCTGCCTCTGAATACAATTCCACTCTTGGGGAATTGTGAAGTAAATCACTCGGTAGGACAACTTATGCACCATACACCATGAAAAAAGGAGTGTGATTCGTGAATCGGTTCAGGGTTTTCTGCAAGCCCTAGAGGAATAACGACAACTCGGTGACCCAAGATCCTGTAGCATGCTCCAAGTCGCACATGAGTCGCGGCTTCAGCCCTTGGAGTATCATCCCATTCGCCCGCTCTGCTTGACCATTTGACTGCGGGTAAGCCACGGAAGTGTAACCGACACGAGTGCCCTGAGTGTAGCAGTACTCACGGAATTTTCCTGAGTCAAAGTTCTACCCATTGTCGGTGATGATGCTATGGGGAACTCCAAACCTAAAGATTATCACTTTGATGAACTTGATCGCTATGTGATACGTCTCCAACGTATCTATAATTGATTGTTCAATGCTATTATATTATCTGTTTGGATGTTAATGGGCTTTATTTTACACTTCTATATTATTTTTGGGACTAACCTATTAACCGGAGGCCCAACCCAAATTGCTATTTTTTTTGCCTATTTCAGTGTTTCACAGAAAAAGAATATCAAACGGAGTCCAAACGGAATGAAACCTTCGGGAGCGTGATTTTTGGAACAAACGTGATCCAGAGGACTTGGAGTGGACGTCAAGCAATCAACGAGGTGACCACGAGGCAGGGGGCGCCTACCCCCTGGGTGCGCCCTCCCCCCTCATGGGCCCAACATGGCTCAACCGACCTACTTCTTCCTCCTATATATGTTCACATACCCCGAAAACATCCAGGAGCACCACGCAACCCTATTTCCACCACCACAACCTTCTGTACCCAAGAGATCCCATCTTGGGGCTTTTTTCGGAGCTCCGCCGGAGGGGGCATTGATCACGGAGGGCCTCTACATCAACTCCATGGCCCCTCCGATGATGTGTGAGTAGTTTACCTCAGACCTTCGGGTCCATAGCTAGTAGCTAGATGGCTTCTTCTCTCTCTTTGGATCTCAATTCAAAGTTCTCCTCGATTCTCTTCGAGATCTATTTGATGTAATCTTCTTTTGCAGTGTGTTTGTCGAGATCTGATGAATTGTGGGTTTATGATCAAGTCTATCTATGAACAATATTTGAATCTTTTCTGAATTCTTTTATGTATGATTGGTTATCTTTGCAAGTCTCTTCGAATTATCAGTTTGGTTTGGCCTACTAGATTGATCTTTCTTGCAATGGGAGAAGTGCTTAGCTTTGGGTTCAATCTTGCGGTGCTCGATCCCAGTGACAGAAAGAGAAACGACACATATTGTACTTGTTGACATCGAGGATAAAAAGATGGGGTTTATATCATATTGCATGAGTTTATCCCTCTACATCATGTCATCTTGCTTAAAGCGTTACTCTGTTCTTATGAACTTCATACTCTAGATGCATGCTGGATAGCGGTCGATGTGTGGAGTCATAGTAGTAGATGCAGGCAGGAGTCGGTCTACTTGTCACGAACGTGATGCCTATATACATGATCATACCTAGATATTCTCATAATTATTCGCTTTTCTATCAATTGCTCGGCAGTAATTTTTTCACCCACTGTAATACTTATGCTATCTTGAGAGAAGCCACTAGTGAAACCTATGGCCCCCGAGTCTATTTTCCATCATACAAGTTTCCCATCTATTTTATTTTGCAATCTTTACTTTCAATCTATATCATAAAAATACCAAAAATATTTATCTTATTATTATTATCTCTATCAGATATCACTCTGGCAAGTGGCCATGAAGGGATTGACAACCCCTTTATCGCGTTGGTTGCGAGGTTCTTATTTGTTTGTGTAGGTACGAGGTGACTCGCGTGTGGTCTCCTACTGGATTGATACCTTGGTTCTCAAAAACTGAGGGAAATACTTACGCTGCTT
This sequence comes from Triticum aestivum, assembly GCF_018294505.1. Taxonomy (NCBI): domain Eukaryota; kingdom Viridiplantae; phylum Streptophyta; class Magnoliopsida; order Poales; family Poaceae; genus Triticum; species Triticum aestivum. Next base: position 201,362,169 of record NC_057809.1, on the reverse strand, counting down.
TGCTGCATCACCCTTTCCTCTTCAAGGGAAAACAAACACATGCTCAAGAGGTAGCAAGAAGGATTTCTGGCGCCATTGTCGGGGAGATCTACGCCAAGTCAAGACATACCAAGCACCCATCACAACTCTTATCCTTCGCATTACATTATTCGCCATTTGCCTCTCTTTTTCCTCTCCCCCACTTCACCCTTGCCGTTTTATTCGCCGTCTTTCCGTTCGCCTCTTTTCCACTTGCTTCATCGTGATGGCTAGTCCTTTATCTACTCCTTTGTCTCCCGAGAATGAAGTTCTTAATTTTAAACAAAGGGAGGGAGAAAAACTAAAAGATGCTTGGTACAGAATTTGCAATGCGCAAAATAGATCTACTAGGAAGCAATCTACTTCCGTTCTTCTTCGCAATTTTTATGTAGGCATCACTCCTTGGAATAGATATATTCTTGATACCATTACCGGAGGAAATTTCTTGGGTAGCCATACTTTTGATTCTTATAATGCTATGATAGATTTGTTTGGCCCACCACCTCTTTTGGTTAATGGAACTATTTTAACTTTGGAACATGTGACGCAACGGCTTGAAATTATTGAAAATAAAGTTGCCACCGTAGAGTTGATTGAAAATTTGGATAGAAAGATCCATAACCAAATTACCCAATACGGATCTAAGGTAGGAGTTCCTCTTAATTTTTTTAAAGAAAAGGAACCTATGGTTAATGAAAAGATAGATCAAGATTCCAATAGAATTGATATAATTGAGGATATTATTACCAACCTAGGATCTGCTTTTTCTCCCATGAAAAATACTCCTTCTAATGCTAATATTGCTAAATTGATGTATGTTCCTAAAAATAAGGGTGAAACTTCTAGTAAGGGAAGTGCGGACCTCAAATCCATAAGTGTTCACCCCAACTTTCTCACTATCCTTAAGGAACCTTTTGCTACAAATGATTTTCTTGATTTCATGCCTAGGAGTTTGATAATTAATAAAAATAAAGAAACTCCTAGGAGTTATAGGTGTCTTATTGAATAATTGCCTACCAAAGATGGCAATACCTAGATCTATCTTCGCTTTTATGCCTAGCTAGGGGCGTTAAACGATAGCGCTTGTTGGGAGGCAACCCAATTTTATTTTTATTCCTTGATTTTTGTTCCTGTTTATTAATAAATAATTTATCTAGCCTCTGTTTTGGTTGTGTTTTTTTGTTTAACTAGTGTTTGTGCCAAGTAGAACCGTTGGGAAGACTTGGGGAAAGTCTTTTTGATCTTCCTGTAAAAAAACAGAAACTTTAGCGCTCACGAGAATTGCTGCAATTTTTCACTGGAGAGTGATATTTAGTTAATTATTTTTGCACATGATTAATAGATAAATTCCTCACGTCCAGAAATTTATTTAAGAATTTTTGGGGTTACAGAAGTATTCGAAACCTACAGATTACTATAGACTGTTCTGTTTTTGACAGATTCTGTTTTTCGTGTGTTGTTTGCTTATTTTGATGAATCTATGGCTAGTAATAGAGTTTATGAACCATAGAAAAGTTGGAATACAGTAGGTTTAACACCAATATAAATAAATAATGAGTTCATTACAGTACCTTGAAGTGGTGGTTTGTTTTCTTTTCCTAACAGAGCTCACGAATATTTTCTTTTAAGTTTTGTGTTGTGAAGTTTTCAAGTTTTGGGTAAAGATTTGATGGATTATGGAACAAGGAGTGGCAAGAGCCTAAGCCTGGGGATTCCCAAGGCACCCCAAGGTAAAATACAAGGACAAACAAAAGCCTAAGCTTGGGGATGCCCCGGAAGGCATCCCCTCTTTCATCTTCGTCCATCGGTAACTTTACTTGGAGCTATATTTTTATTCGCCACATGATATGTGTTTTGATTGGAGCGTCTTGTATAATTTGAGTCTTTGCTTTTTAGTTTACCACAATAATCCTTGCTGCACACACCTTCTGGGAGAGACACACATGAATTGGAATTTATTAGAATACTCTATGTGCTTCATTTATACCTTCTGAGTTGGATAATTTTTGCTCTAGTGCTTCGCTTATATCTTTTAGAGCACGGCGGTGGTTCTATTTTATAGAAATAATTGATCTCTCATGCTTCACTTATATCATTTTGAGAGTCCTTTAGAACAGCATGGTAATTCACTTTGGTTATAAATTTTAAATTCTAAGATAAGTTGGATGCTTGATAGATGGTTTTGAGATATAAATGTGGTAATATTAGAGGTGTGCTAGTTGAGTAATTGTGAAATTGATGAATGCTTGTGTTGAAGTTGGCAAGTCCCATAGCATGCACGTATGGTAAACTTTATGTGACAAATTTGAAGCATGGGGTGTTCTTTGATTGCTTTCCTTATGAGTGTCGGTCGGGGACGAGCGATGGTCTTTTCCTACCAATCTATCCCCCTAGGAGCATGCGTGTAGTGCTTGGTTTTGATGACTTGTAGATTTTTGCAATACGTATGTGAGTTCTTTATGACTAATGTTAAGTCCATGGATTATATGCACTCTCACCCTTCCATCATTGCTAGCCTCTTCGGTACCGTGCATTGCCCTTTCTCACCTTGAGAGTTGGTGCAAACTTCGCCGGTGCATCCAAACCCCGTGATATGATACGCTCTATCACACATAAGCCTCCTTATATCTTCCTCAAAACAGCCACCATACCTACCTATTATGGCATTTCCATAGCCATTCCTAGATATATTGCCATGCAACTTTCCACCGTTCCATTTATTATGACACGCATCATCATTGTCATATTGCCATGCATGATCATGTAGTTGACATCGTATTTGTGGAAAAGCCATCGTTCATAATTTTTTCATACATGTCACTCTTGATTCATTGCATATCCCGGTACACCTCCGGAGGCATTTTAGTCATATTTTGTTCTAAGTATCGAGTTGTAATTCTTGAGTTGTAAGAAAATAAAAGTGTGATGATCATCATTAGAGCATTGTCCCATGTGAGGAAAGGATGATGGGGACTATGATTCCCCCACAAGTCGTGATGAGGCTCCATACGAAAAATAAAAAAAGGAGAAAAGAGGCCAAAAGAAAAGAGAAGGAAATAAGGCCCAAATATAAAAAGGGGAAAAATAATGAGAGAAAAAGATAGAAGGGACAATGTTACTATCCTTTTTCCACACTTGTGCTTCAAAGTAGCACCATGATCTTCATGATAGAGAGTCTCTTATTTTGTCACTTTCATATACTAATGGGAATTTTTCATTTTAGAACTTGGCTTGCATATTCCAATGATGGGCTTCCTCAAATGCCCTAGGTCTTCGTATGGCAATCCCTACTCCTTGCATTGACATCAATCGGTGGGCATCTCCATAGCCCATTGATTAGACGTGTCAATGTGAGACTTTCTCCCTTTTTGCACTCTCACACAACCTCAATCATCATATTCTATTCCACCCATAGTGCTACGTCCATGGCTTGCGCTCATATATTGCGTAAAAGTTGAAAGAGTTTGAAAAGGCTAAGTATGAAACAATTGCTTGGCTTGTCATCGGGGTTGTGCATGATGAGAGCATTTTGTGTGACGAAAATGAAGCATGGCCAAACTATATGACTTTGTAGGTATGAGTTTTCTTTGGCTACGGTATTTTGATAAGACATAATTGCTTGATTAGCATACTTGGAGTATTACTATTTTTATGTCAACAATAAACTTTTATCTTGAATCTTTTGGAACTGAACATTCATGCCACAATAGATAAAAATACATTGAAGAATATTTTAGAAAGCATTCCACATCAAAAATTCTGTTTTTTTATCATTTACCTACTCGAGGACGACCATGAATTAAGCTTGGGGATGCTGATACGTATCCAAAGTATCTATAATTTTTGATTGTTCCATGCTATTGTATTATTTGTTTTGGATGTTAATGGGATTTATTTTAGACTTCTATATTATTTTGGGACTAACCTATTAACCGGAGGCCCAGCCCAAATTGCTGTTTTTTGCTTCTTTCAGTGTTTCGCAGAAAAAGAATATCAAACGGAGTCCAAACGGAATGAAACCTTCGGGAGCGTGATTTTTGGAACAAATGTGATCCAGAGGACTTGGACTAGACATCAAGCAATCAACAAGGCGGCCACGAGGCAGGGGGCGCACCTACCCCCTGGGCGCGCCCTCCCCCCTCATGGCTCAACCAACCTACTTCTTCCTCCTATATATGTTCACATATCCCGAAAACATCCAGGAGCACCACGAAACCCTATTTCCACCGCCACAACCTTATGTACCCAAGAGATCCCATCTTGGGGCCTTTTTCGGAGCTCCGCCGGAGGGGGCATTGATCACGGAGGGCCTTTACATAAACTCCATGGCCCCTCCAATGATGTGTGAGTAGTTTACCTCAGACTTTCGGGTCCATAGCTAGTAGCTAGATGGCTTCTTCTCTCTCCCTTTGGATCTCAATACAAAGTTCTCCTCGATTCTCTTGGAGATCTATTCGATGTAATCTTCTTTTGCAGTGTGTTTGTCGAGATCCGATGAATTGTGGGTTTATGATCAAATCTATCTATGAACAATATTTGAATCTTCTCTGAATTCTTTTATGTATGATTGGTTATATTTGCAAGTGTCTTTGAATTATCAGTTTGGTTTGGCCTACTAGATTGATCTTTCTTGCAATGGGAGAAGTTCTTAGCTTTGGGTTCAATCTTGCGGTGCTCGATCCTAGTGACAGAAAGGGAAACAACATGTATTGTATTGTTGCCATCGAGGATAAGAAGATGGGGTTTATATCATATTGCATGATTTTATCCCTCCGCATCATGTCATCTTGCTTAAAGCGTTACTCTGTTCTTATGAACTTAATACTCTAGATGCATGCTGGATAGCGGTCGATTTGTGGAGTAATAGTAGTAGATGCAGGCAGGAGTCGGTCTACTTGTCACGGACGTGATGCCTATATACATGATCATACCTAGATATTCTCATAATTATTCGCTTTTCTATCAATTGTTCGACAGTAATTTGTTCACCCACCGTAATATTTATGCTATCTTGAGAGAAGCCACTAGTGAAACCTATGGCCCCCGGGTCTATTTTCCATCATACAAGTTTCCCATCTATTGTATTTTGCAATTTTTACTTTCAATCTATATCATAAACCAAAAATATTTATCTTATTATTATTATTATTATTATTATTATTATTATTATTATTATTATTATTATTATTATTATTATTATTATTATTATTATTTCTATTAGATTTCACTCTTGCAGTGGCCGTGAAGGGATTGATAATCCCTTTATCGCGTTGGTTGCGAGGTTCCTATTTGTTTTTGTAGGTACGAGGTGACTCGTGCGTTGGTCTCCTACTGGATTGATACCTTGGTTCTAAAAAACTGAGGGAAATACTTATGCTACTTTGCTGCATCACCCTTTCCTCTTCAAGGGAAAACCAATGCATGCTCAAGTGGTAGCACTGTGTCCGAGTCCTTGTTTATGGTGTTTGCTTCGATCCACCAGATGAATTTGTCCACTACCACCAATAAATGGGTGAATCCGTTGGTCCCGGTTCAGAGGGGTCCAATCATATCTAGCTCCCTGTTTGACATGATAAAAATCTTATGTGCACTTCGTGAGAAAGGAAGAGGAGATGTTTGATTTCTCTCATGCGCCGGGGAAAACAAAGTGTGCGGGCGTGCCAGTGTACCGTAGTACACAAACAAAGGTGGTATGGGAAACAAGTATTTCATTGATCTAATCGGATAAACAAAATTATAAGATCCCATAAAAATGAATGTGCTCCGTGTCCTACAAGCGTGGCCACCCTGACTGTGGCGATGTGCGGTCTCTTGGTTCTTGAGGCCTCCGGAGGCTCCTGGTTAATTACTCCTGCGGGTTGCTCCACGAGATACCTCTGACTAAGTCGTGTGGTTGTCTTCGTCGTCTTCACTTCGTGTTATGCATGCATGATAATGATTATGTGTGTAGTGTGGGCAGCGGAAAAGCTCGTGTCCTCGTTGTTGGGGAACGTAGCAGAAATTCAAAATTTTCTATGCATCACCAAGATCAATCTATGGAGTAATCTAGCAACGAGGGGAAGGAGAGTGCATCTACATACCCTTGTAGATCACTAAGCGGAAGCGTTCAAGTGAATGGGGTTGATGGAGTCGTACTCGTCGTGATCCAAATCACCGATGATCCTAGTGCCGAATGGACGGCACCTCCGTGTTCAACACAGGTACAGCCCGGTGACGTCTCCTACGCCTTGATCCAACAAGGGGAGAAGGAGAGGTTGGGGAAGACTCCATCCAGCAGCAGCACGATGGCGTGGTGGTGGTGGAGGAGCGCGGGACTCCAGCAGGGCTTCGCCAAGCACTACGAGAGACGAGGAGGGAGAGGGGTAGGGATGCGCCAACAGGGGAGGAACTTCATGTGTTGGGCTGCCCCTTTGCCTCCACTATATATAGGGGGTGAGGGAGGGCTGCGCCCCCACCTAGGGTTTCCTCCCTAGGGGTGGCGGCAGCCATAGATCCCCATCTCGGGTGGCGGCCAAGCGGGGGGGGGGGGGAGAGGGAGGCGCACCAGGCATGGGCCTTAGGGCCCATCTGCCCTTAGGGTTTGCCCCCTCTTCCCCTTAGGCGCATGGGCCTTGGTGGGGAGGCGCCCCAGCCCACCTAGGGGCTGGTCCCTTCTCACACTTGGCCCATGTATGCCTCCGGGGCCCGTGGCCCCTCCCGGTGGACCCCCGGATCCCTCCGGTGGTCCCGGTACACTACCGGTGATGGCCGGAACAATTTCGGTGGCCAAAACCATACTTCCTATATATCAATCTTTACCTCCGGACCATTCCGGAACTCCTCGTGATGTCCGGGATCTCATCCAGGACTCCGAATAACATTCGGTAACCGCGTACATACTTTCCCTATAACCCAAGCGTCATCGAACCTTAAGTGTGTAGACCCTACGGGTTCGAAAGTCATGTAGACATGACCGAGACAACTCTCCGGTCAATAACCAACAGCGGGATCTGGATACCCATGTTGGCTCCCACATGCTCCACGATGATCTCATCGGATGAACCACGATGTCAAGGACTCAATCAATCCCGTATACAATTCCCTTTGTCTAGCGGTACGATACTTGCCCGAGATTCGATCATCGATATCCCGATACCTTGTTCAATCTCGTTACCGGCAAGTCTCTTTACTCGTTCTGTAACACATCATCCCGTGATCAACTCCTTGATCACATTGTGCACATTATGATGATGTCCTACCGAGTGGGCCCAGAGATACCTCTCCGTTTACACGGAGTGACAAATCCCAGTCTCGATTCGTGCCAACCCAATAGACACTTTCGGAGATACCTGTAGTGTAACTTTATAGCCACCCAGTTACGTTGTGACATTTGGCACACCCAAAGCACTCCTACGGTATCCGGGAGTTGCACAATCTCATGGTCTAAGGAAATGATACTTGACATTAGAAAAGCTTCAGCATATGAACTACACGATCTTTGTGCTAGGCTTAGGATTGGGTCTTGTCCATCACATCATTCTCCTAATGATGTGATCCCGTTATCAACGACATCCAATGTCCATGGTTAGGAAACCGTAACCATCTATTGATCAACGAGCTAGTCAACTAGAGGCTTACTAGGGACATGGTGTTGTCTATGTATCCACACATGTATCTGAGTTTCCTATCAATACAAGTCTAGCATGGATAATAAACAATTATCATGAACAAGGAAATATAATAATAACCAATTTATTATTGCCTCTAGGGCATATTTCCAACAGTCTCCCACTTGCACTAGAGTCAATAATCTAGTTCACATCGCCATATGATTAACACTCACAGGTCACATCACCATGTGACCAACATCCAAAGAGTTTACTAGACTCAATAATCTAGTTCACATTACTATGTGATTAACACTCAATGAGTTCTGGGTTTGATCATGTTATGCTTGTAAGAGAGGTTTGTAGTCAACGGGTCTTGCCATATTCAGATCCCTATGTATTTCGCAAAACTTTATGTCATATCGTAGATGCTGCTACCATGTTCCACTTGGAGCTATTCCAAATTGTTGCTCCATTATACGTATCCGGTATCTCTACTCAGAGCTATCCGGATAGGTGTTAAGCTTGCATCGACATAACTCTTTACGTCGAACTCTTTATCACCTCCATAACCGAGAAACATTTCCTTATTCCTCTAAGGATAATTTTGACCGCTATCTGGAGATCTACTCCTAGATCACCTTTGTACCCTCTTGCCAGACATGTGGCAAGGCACACATCAGGTGCGGTACTTCAGCATGGCATACCGTATAGAGCCTATGACAAAAGCATAGGGGACGACCTTCGTCCTTCCTCTTTCTTCTGCCGTGGTCAAGCTTTGAGTCTTACTCAACTTCACACCTTAGAACTCAGGTAAGAACCCCTTCTTTGACTGATCTATTTTGAACTCCTTCAATAACATGTCAAGGTGTGCGTTCTTTGAAAGCACCATCACGCGTCTTGACCTATCTCTATAGATCTTGATGCCCAATATGTAAGCAGCTTTATCCAGGTCTTCCTTTGAAAAACACTCTTCAAACAACCGTTTATGCTTTCCAGAAATTCTACATTATTTCAGATCAACAATATGTCATCCACATATACTTATCAGAAATGTTGTAGTGCTCCCACTCACTTTCTTATCAATACAAGTTTCTAACAAACATTGTATAATATGAAAGTTTTGATCACTCCATCAAAACATATATTCCGATTCCGAGATGCTTGCTCTAGTTCATAGAAGGATTGCTGGAGCCAGCATACCTTTTAGCATCCTTAGGATCGACAAAACCTTTTATTGTATCACATACAACTTTTCTTATGAAAACTTGGTAAGAAAACTTGTTTTGACATCCATCTATAAGATTTCATAATCGAAAAATACAGCTAATGCTAACATGATTCCGACGGACATAAGCATCGCTATGGGTGAGAAATTCTCATCGTAGTCAACTCCTTGAACTTGTGAAAAGACTCTTTCCCACAAGTCGAGCTTCATAGACGGTAACATTACCGCCCACGTCCGTCTTCTTCTTAAAGATCCATTTATCTCATGGCTTGCCGATCATCGGGCAAGTCCACCAAAGTCCATACTTTGCTCTGATATATGGATCCTATCTCGGATTTCATGGCTTCTAACCATTTGTCGGAATACGGGCCCACCATCGCTTCTCCATAGCTCGTAGGTTCATTGTTGTCCAACAACATGATATCTGAGACAGGATTACTGTACCACTCAGGAGTAGTACATATCCTTGTCGACCTACGAGGTTCGATAGCAACTTGATCCGAAGCTTCATGATCACTATCATTAACTTCCTCTTCAACAGACGTAGGCGCCACAGAAAACATCTTTCTGTGTTGCATCACTCTCTGGTTGAAGTAAAGGTTCGACAACCTCATCAAGTTCTATCTTCCTCCCACTCAATTCTTTCAAGAGAAACTCCTTCTCGAGAAAGGACCCGTTCTTAGTGACAAACAATTTTCCCTCGGATCTGAGATAGAAGGTATACCCTACTGTCACCTTTGGGTATCCTATGAAGATGTGTTTGTCCGCTTTGGGTTCGAGCTTCTCCGGCTGAAGCCTTAAGCATCGCAGCCCCAAACATTAAGAAACAACGACTTTGGTTTCTTGCCAAACCAATGTTCATATGACGTCGTCTCAACGGACTTGGATGGTGTCCTATCTAAAGTGAATGCAGCTGTCTCTAACGCATAACCTCAAAATGAAAATGGTATATTGGTAAGAGACATCATAGATCACACCATATCTCATAGTGTTCGATTACGATGTCCGGATACACCATTACAACTGCGGTGTTCCAGGTGGCTTCAACTGTGAAACAATTCCACAATGTCTTAAGTGATTTGCCAAACTCATAACTCAGAAATTCTCATTGATCAGATCACAGGAATTTGATCTTCTTGTTACGATGATTCTTAACTTCACTCTGAAATCGCTTGAACTTTTCAAACGTTTCAGACTTGTGCTCCATTAAGTAAATATACCTATATCTACTCAAATCATCAGTGAAGATGAGAAAATAGCGATATCCACCGCACGCTTCAATTCTCATTGGATCACACGCATCAGCATGTATGATTTCCAACAAGTCACTTGCCCATTTCATTGTACCTGATAACGGGGTCTTAGTCATCCTGCCCATGAGGCATGGCTCGCATGTGTCAAGTGATTCAAAATCAAGTGACTCCAAACATCCATCGATATGGAGTTTCTTCATGCATCTTACGCCAATATGACCTAAGCGGCAGTGCCACAAGAAAGTGGTACTATCATTATTAACTCTACATCTTTTGGCATGAACATGTGTATCACCACGACCGAGATTCAATGAACCATTCACATAGGGTGCATGACCATGAAAGGTATCATTCATGTAAACAGAATAACCATTATTCTCTAACTTAAATGAATGACCGTATTGCAATGAACATGATCTAATCATATTCATGCTCAACGTAGACACCTAATAACATTTATCTAGGTTCAATACTAATCCCGAAGGCAGATGGAGCGTGCGATGGTGATCTCATCAACTTTGGAAACACTTCCAACACACATCGTCACCTCGCCCTCAGCCAGTCTCCATTTAGTCCGTAGCTTTTGCTTCAAGTCACCAATAATAGTAACTGAACTGGTATCCAATACCCAGGTGCTACCAGGAGTACTAATGAGGTACACATTAATAACACGTATAAATTTTGTTGAAGTTGCCAGCCTTCTTATCTACCATGCATTTGGGGTAATTCCGCTACTAGTGACCGTTCCCTTTACAATAGAAGCACTTAGTCTCGGGTTTGGGTTCAACCTTGGGTTCCTTCACTGGAGCGGCAACTAGTTTGCCATCCATGAAGTTTCCCTTCTAGCCCTTGCCCTTCTTGAAACCAGTGGTCTTGTTAAACCATCAACACTTGATGCTCCTTCTTGATTTCTACCTTTTGCGGTCTTAAGCACCGCGAACAGCTCCGGGATCAACTACATCCCTTGCATGTCATAGTCCATCACGAAGATCTAGTAGCTTAGTGATAGTGGCTAGAGAACTCTATCAATCACTATCTTATCTGGAAGTTTAACCACCACTTGATTTAAGTGATTGTAGCACCCAGACATTCCGAGCACATGCTCACTAGCTGAGCTATTCTCCTCCATCTTGTTGGCAAAAGAACTTGTCAGAGGTCTCATACCTCTCAACACGGGCATGAGCCTGAAATCCCAATTTCAGCTCTTGGAACATCTCATATGTTCTATGGCGTTTAAAACGTCATTGGAATCCCGATTCTAAGCCGTAAAGTATGGTGCACTAAACTATCAAGTAGTCATCAGGACATGTCTGTCAGGTGTTCACAACATCCACAGACGACGTTGTAGGGGTTTGCACATTGAGCGGTGCATCAAAGACGTAAGCCTTCTGTGTAGCAGTGAGGACTCTCCTCGGACTACGAACCCAGTCCGCATCATTGCTTACAATATCTTTCAACTTAATCTTTCTCTAGGAACGTATTGAAACAGAGAGCTACAATGTGAGCTATTTATCTACAACATATTTGCAAAGACAATTTAGACTATGTTCATGATAATTGAGTTCATCTAATGAACTCCCACTCAGATAGACATCCCTCTAGTCATCTAAGTGAAACATGATCCGAGTCAACTAGGCCGTGTCCGATCATCATGTGAGACGGACTAGTCAACATCGGTGCACATCTTCATGTTGATCGTATCTTCTATACGACTCATGCTCGACCTTTCGGTCTTCCGTGTTCCGAGGCCATGTCTGTACATGCTAGGCTTGTCAAGTCAACCTAAGTGTTTTTGCTATGTAAATCTGGCTTACACCCGTTGTATTCGAACGTTAGAATCTATCACACCCGATCATCACGTGGTGCTTTGAAACAATGAACCTTCGCAATGGTGCACAGTTAGGGGGAACACCTTTCTTGAAATTTTAGTGAGGGATCATCTTATTTAAGCTACCATTGTTCTAAGCAAATAAGATGTAAAACATGATAAACATCACATGCAATCAAATAGTGACATGATATGGCCAATATCATTTTGCTCCTTTTGATCTCCATCTTCGGGGCTCCATGATCATCATTGTCACCGGCATGACACCATGATCTCCATCATCATGATCTCCATCATCGTGTCTTCTTGAAGTTGTCTCATCATCTATTACTTCTACTACTATGGCTAACGCTTTAGCAATAAAGTAAAGTAATTACATGACGTTTATGTTGACATGCAGGTCATAAATAAATTAAGACAACTCCTATGGCTCCTGCCGGTTGTCATACTCATCGACATGCAAGTCGTGATTCCTATTACAAGAACATGATCAATCTCATACATCACATATATCATTCATCACATCCTTTTGGCCATATCACATCACAAGGCATATGCTGCAAAAACAAGTTAGACGTCCTCTAATTGTTGTTGCAAGTTTTTACGTGGCTGCTATAGGTTTCTAGCAAGAATGTTTCTTACCTACGCGAAAACCACAACGTGATATGCCAATTTCTATTTACCCTTCATAAGGACCCTTTTCATCGAATCCGATCCGACTAAAGTGGGAGAGACAGACACCCGCTAGCCACCTTATGCAACTAGTGCATGTCAGTCAGTGGAACCAGTCTCACGTAAGAGTACGTGTAAGGTCGGTCCGGGCCGATTCATCCCACGATGCCGCTGAATCAAGATAAGACTAGTAATGGCAAGTAAATTGACAAAATCAACGCCCACAACTGCTTTGTGTTCTACTCGTGCATAGAAACTACGCATAGACCTAGCTCATGATGCCACTGTTGGGGAACGTAGCAGAAATTGAAAATTTTCTACGCATCACCAAGATCAATCTATGGAGTAATCTAGCAACGAGGGGAAGGAGAGTGCATCTACATACCCTTGTAGATCGCTAAGCGGAAGCGTTCAAGTGAACGGGGTTGATGGAGTCGTACTCGTCGTGATCCAAATCACCGATGATCCTAGTGCCGAACGGACGACACCTCCGTGTTCAACACATGTACAGCCCGGTGACGTCTCCTACGCCTTGATCCAGCAAGGGGTGAAGGAGAGGTTGGGGAAGACTCCATCCAGCAGCAACACGACGGCGTGGTGGTGGTGGAGGAGCGCGGGACTCCAGCAGGGCTTCGCCAAGCACTATGAGAGACGAGGAGGGAGAGGGGTAGGGCTGCGCCCATAGGGGAGGAACTTCATGTGTTGGGCTGCCCCTTTGCCTCCACTATATATAAGGGGAGAGGGAGGGCAGCGCCCCCACCTAGGGTTTCCTCCCTAGGGGTGGTGGCAGCCCTAGATCCCCATCTGGAGTGGCGGCCAAGTGGGGGGGAGAGGGAGGCGCACCAGGCATGGGCCTTAGGGCCCATCTGCCCTTAGGGTTTGCCCCCTCTTCCCCTTAGGCGCATGGGCCTTGGTGGGGAGGCACCCCAGCCCACCTAGGGGCTGGTCCCTTCTCACACTTGGCCCATGTATGCCTCCGGGGCCCGTGGCCCCTCCCGGTGGACCCCCGGACCCCTCCGGTGGTCCCGGTACACTACCGGTGATGCCCGGAACAATTCCGGTGGCTAAAACCATACTTCCTATATATCAATCTTTACCTCCGGACCATTCCGGAACTCCTCGTGATGTCCGGGATCTCATCCGGGACTCCGAACAACATTCGGTAACCGTGTACATACTTTCCCTATAACCCTAGCGTCATCGAACCGTAAGTGTGTAGACCCTACGGGTTCGGGAGTCATGCAGACATGACCTAGACAACTCTCCGGTCAATAACCAACAGCGGGATCTGGATACCCATGTTGGCTCCCACATGCTCCACGATGATCTCATCGGATGAACCACAATGTCAAGGACTCAATCAATCCCGTATACAATTCCCTTTGTCTAGCGGTATGATACTTGCTCGGGATTCGATTGTCGGTATCCCGATACCTTGTTCAATCTCGTTACCAGCAAGTCTCTTTACTCGTTCCGTAACACATCATCCCGTGATCAACTCCTTGATCACATTGTGCACATTATGATGATGTCCTACTGAGTGGGCCCAGAGATACCTCTCCGTTTACACGGAGTGACAAATCCCAGTCTCGATTCATGCCAACCCAATAGACACTTTCGGAAATACCTGTAGTGTACCTTTATAGCCACCCAGTTACGTTGTGACGTTTGGCACACCCAAAGCACTCCTACGGTATCCGGGAGTTGCACAATCTCATGGTCTAAGGAAATGATACTTGACATTAGAAAAGCTTCAGCATACGAACTACACGATCTTTGTGCTAGGCTTAGGATTGGGTCTTGTCCATCACATCATTCTCCTAATGATGTGATCCCGTTATCAACGACATCCAATGTCCATGGTTAGGAAACCGTAACCATATATTGATCAACGAGCTAGTCAACTAGAGGCTTACTAGGGACATGGTGTTGTCAATGTATCCACACATGTATCTGAGTTTCCTATCAATACAATTCTAGCATGGATAATAAACGATTATCATGAACAAGGAAATATAATAATAACCAATTTATTATTGCCTCTAGGGCATATTTCCAACACTCGTTGGTATATGTGCCGCTCAAAACATGGCTTTGTGCTAGCCACGTTCGCCCTCGCCGTCGTGCCTCGTCGGTCTTGATGGCATTGATATAGTCAGTGTTGGAGTAGCATGGGTCCTACTTGGCTTGGACGTCTTAATGATGTAGCTGCTCCATTAGGGTATGCAAGGGGTTCGCTTCGCAGGAGTATTCTTTGGTGGAGACCGGCGTTGGTGTAAACCAACGCATGCTCGTATCGGCAATGTCGATGTGGTTGGCACCTCGTCTCAGCTGGATGTCGAGTTTATGGTGGTCCGCCAAGACAAAGGCACTGCCTCACGGCACCATGGAAAGGTGGCGTCATAGCGACAAAGTCGCCTTGGGCTGGTGCTATGCCAAAGGAAGACCTGTATGCCAAGGACCTATCTGCACAGGTGGGTGCGCCTGACTTGACTAGGCGCCAAATCAACAACAGTTCGTTTTTTGAGGGAGCACTGAGGGAATCCTGGATTAAGGGGTCCTCGAGCGTCCGACGTGTGTGACATGGGCCGGACTAATGGGCTATGAAGATACAAGACAGAAGACTCTCTCCCATGTCTGGATGGGACTCTCCTTGGCGTGGATGGCAAGCCTGGCATTCGGATATGAAGATTCCTTTCTATGTAACCGACTTTGTACAACCCTACTCCCCTCCGGTGTCTATATAAACCAGAGGGTTTACTCCATAGAGGCAATCACAATCATACAGGCTAGACTTCTAGGGTTTTAGCCATTACGATCTCGTGGTAGATCAACTCTTGTAATCCTCATACTCATCAATACCAATCAAGCAGGACGTAGGGTATTACCTCCATCAAGAGGGCCCAAACCTGGGTAAAACATCATGTCCCTGCCTCCTGTTTCCATCAACCTTAGACGCACAGTTCAGGACCCTCTACCCGAGATCCGCCGGTTTTCACACCGCCATTGGTGCTTTCATTGAGAGTTCCACTTTGTCGCCATCAGAAGGTTCGATGGCTCCATCCATCATCTACAATGATGCTGCCCTAGGGGAGGTTTTTCTCCCCGGCCAGATCATCGTATTCGGCGACTTCGCACTGCCGGCCAACTCGCTTGGCCATCTAGAGCAGATCGACAGCTATGCCCCAGGTCACCAAGTTAGTTTTGGAAACTTGGATTATATCGCTGATATCTGAGGAGACTTGATCTTCCAAGGATTCACGACCCCAACCTCCGCTCTGGCCTTAGAGCCGGAACACCTCGCCAGGACCGAAGACGGGATTTGTAAACCCGCCGGACTATCTGTGGCCACTAGGCCCAGTACTGGAGAGCCGGAGGAAGCAGTGTCGCCGGCAACCGTCACAAAGCCGGACTCTTCCCCGGACGCTGGCTTCGAACTCACGGAGTCAGCATCGTGTGAGCTCGACCGAGGAATTCCCTTCCCGCCATACTCCACGGATTCTTTTCTCGCTCGACAAACCTCGCCTTTAAGCGAGGCTCTAGACTTGATGCGATCCCTCGTGATTACAGAGGAGCAACGTCCGAACTACGCCCAGCATGGACTAGGGGCTGAGAACGGGGAATTTTATGTCCCACCCACCACCCACTTCATCGCCACAATCGAGGACTTAACTGGCATGCTCGATTACGGCTCCGAAGACGTCGACGGTAGGGACGACGATGTCAGAGAGGAGCAAGCCGAAAACCCGTCGTTTACCGGACGCTGGACGACCACCTCTTCGAATGACGTGTACATGGTGGATACACCCAAAGAGGGTGACAGCGATAATGAGAAAAATCTAGTAGTGGATAAACCTCCCGAGATACAACCAAAGCACCGACGGCGCCGCTCTAAATCACGCCGTAGCAAAGACAGCAATACCGGCACGAGAGATAACAACACTCCGGATGATGCCAAAGACCAAGAAAACCCCATCGAGCAAAACTCTGAACAAGACGATTGGGAGGATGGGCAGGTTTGCCCTGATGAACAGGCTGCAAATGAAGACTCGGAGGACAGTAATTACCTTCCACCCTCCGAGGATGAGGTGAGCCTCGGCGACGAAGACTTTATCGTGCCTGAGGAACCTCTCGAGCAGGGGCGCTTTAAGCAACGGCTAATAGCCACTACAAGGAGCCTGAAAAAGAAACAACAGTAGCTTCAAGCTGATCAAGATCTACTCAACCACAGATGGACTAATGTCCTGGCAGCTGAGGAATACGGCCTCGTGCGCCCAATGAAAAGTTACCCGAAGCGTAAACTGCTACCTCAATTCGACAACGAGGCACACGAGCCCATACCAGCAGCACGTAATGCGGCTAACAGACCACCACGTGGCCGGGACAAAATGGCAACTCAAGCCGAACACCGGCCCATACTATCTCGTCATAAAGGTAGAGACACAACAGTTCAGGGATACACATATGACCTGTGGCAGGACCTAAAGAATAAAGCAGGTCTGGCCAGATTATCTACGGATCGTGGGGGCTTGTCCCGATGCGCGACGACGGCTATCATGAAAAGCACAATCACGTCTGGGCCGAAAACCGCAGACGAACTCCATCCAAACTACGTCGCGATCTGGCCCGATATATAGGCGCCGCACACCCCCTCTGTTTCACTGATGAAGTAATGGAACATGAATTCCCAGAAGGGTTCAAACCCGTGAATATCGAATCATATGATGGAACAACAGATCCCGTGGTATGGATTGAAGACTTTATTCTCCATATTCATATGGCCCGCGGTGATGATTTTCATGCCATCAAATACCTCCCCTTAAAACTCAAGGGACCGGCCCGGCACTGGCCAAACAGCCTGCCAGAAAACTCTATTGGCAACTGGGAAGACCTAGAAGATGCCTTCCGCGACAACTTCCAAGGCACATACGTCAGACCTTCGGATGCCGATGACTTAAGTCAGATAGTTCAACAGCCCGAAGAGTTAGCCAGGAAATTCTGGACCAGGTTCTTAACTAAAAAGAACCAAATCGTCGACTGCCCAGATGCCGAAGCCCTAGTGGCCTTTAAGCATGGCATCCACGATGAATGGCTCGCTCGACACCTCGGCCAAGAAAAGCCGAAGTCCATGGCGGCCCTCACGGCACTCATGACCTGCTTTTGCGCGGGCGAATATAGCTGGCTAGCCCGTAGCAATAACAATGCAAGCAAACCTGGCACCTCTAAAGCCAAAAATAGCAATGGCAAGCCCCGACGCAACAGATACAAGTGTCGAAACAATGGTGACAATACTGATGACACGACAGTCAATGCCGGATTAAGTGGCTCCAAGTCTGGTCAACGAAAGAAGCCATATAAAAGGAATAATCAGGGCTCTTCCAGCCTGGACCACATACTCGATCGTCCATGTCAGATCCACAGCACCCCTGATAAATCAGCCAATCATACCCACGGGAGCTGTTGGGTCTTTAAACAGGCCAGCAAGTTAAATGCCAAAGAAAAGGAGAAGGGGTCGCAAAGCGAGAATGACGACGAGGAGCGCCGTCCGCCGAACACAGGGGGACAGAAGAAGTTTCCCCCCAGGTCAAAACGGTGAACATGATATACGTTACCCATATCCCCAAGAGGGAGCGCAAACGTGCGCTCACGGATGTCTATGCGATAGAGCCAGTCGCCCCAAATTCAACCCATGGTCATCCTATCCGATCACCTTCGATCGCAGGGACCATCCGACCGGTATCCGTCACGGCGGTTTAGCCGCACTAGTCCTCGACCTAATCATTGATGGATTCCACCTCACACGAGTCCTCGTGGACTATAACGCCCCGAGTTTGATGCGCCAGGTGTCTTCCAGTTATGCGCCATCGTTGCCATGTCATTCGCTTGCATGTTGCATCTTGCCATGTCATCGTGTGCATTGCATCATCATGTTTTTCAAAACTTGCATCCCTCCGGGTTCCCCCAGTTCTGTCCGTTGTCCGTTCTGAGCTCTCACACACACGCACGCGCCCGAGCCACGCCCGAAATATTATTTTTAAGTGGCGAAAAATGTTCTCGAAATGGGTTGAAAGTTGGCATGCGGTGTTGTTATGTTGTTAGTAGGTCTGATAACCCGCAAGTATAGGGGATCACAATAGTTTTCGAGGGTAAAGTATTCAACCCAAATTTATTTATTCGACACAAGGGGAGCCAAAGAATACTCTCAAGTATTAGCAGCTGAGTTGTCAATTCAACTACACCTGGAAACTTAATATCTACAGCAAAGTGTTTAGTAGCAAAGTAATATGATAGTAGTGATAATGGTAGCAAAAGGTAACATTAGTAAAAGTAGTGTTTTTGGTATTTTGTAGTGATGATAGCAATAGCAACGGAAAAGTAAATAGGCAAAGAACAATATAGGGAAAGCTCGTAGGCAATGGATCAGTGATGGAGAACTATGCCGGATGCGGTTCATCATGTAACAGTCATAACCTAGGGTGACACAGAACTAGCTCCAATTCATTGATATAATGTAGGCATGTATTCCAAACATAGTCGTACGTGCTTATGGAAAAGAACTTGCATGACATCTTTTGTCCTACCCTCCCGTGGCAGCGGGGTCCTTACGAAAACTAAGGGACTATTAAGGCCTCCTTTTAATAGAGAACCGGAACAAAGCATTAACACATAGTGAATACATGAACTCCTCAAACTACGGTCATCACCAGTAAGTATCCCGATTATTGTCACTTCGGGGTTAACGGATCATAACACATAATAGGTGACTATAGACTTGCAGGATAGGATCAAGAACACTCATATATTGATGAAAACATAATAGGTTCAGATCTGAAATCATGGCACTCGGGCCCTAGTGACAAGCATTAAGCATAGCAAAGTCATAGCAACATCAATCTCAGAACATAGTGGACACTAGGGATCAAACCCTAACAAAACTAACTCGATTACATGATAGATCCCATCCAACTCATCACCGTCCAGCAAGCCTACAATGGAATTACTCACGCACAGCGATGAGCATCATGAAATTGGTGATGGAGGATGGTTGATGATGACGATGGCGATGGATTCCCCTCTCCGGAGCCTCGAACGGACTCCAGATCAGCCTTCCCGAAAGGTTTTAGGGCTTGGCGGCGGCTCCATATCGTAAAACGCGATGATTTCTTCACTCTAATTTTTCTCTCATCGAAACTCAATATATGGAGGTGGAGTTGGGGCCGCGCCCTAGGGGGCAGGCGCGCCCCCCACCCTCGTGGCAAGGTGGTGGGCCCCCTGGCCTCCATCTTTTACAGGTATTTTTCTTATTTTATGAAAAGTCGCTCCGTGAAGTTTCAGGTCATTCCGTGAACGTTTGCTCCTGCACATAAATAACACCATGGTAATTCTGCTGAAAACAGCGTCAGTCCGGGTTAGTTCCATTCAAATCATGCAAGTTAGAGTCCAAAACAAGGGCAAAAGTGTTTGGAAAAGTAGATACATTGGAGACGTATCAACTCCCCCAAGCTTAAACCTTTGCTTGTCCTCAAGCAATTCAGTTGACAAACTGAAAGTGATAAAGAAAAACTTTTACAAACTCTGTTTGCTCTTGTTGTTGGAAATATGTAAAGCCAGCATTCAAGTTTTCAGCAAAGATTATAACTAACCACATTTGCAATAACGCATAGGTCTCAAGTTTACTCATATCAATAGCATAATCAACTAGCGAGTCATAATAATAAATCTCGGATGACAACACTTTCTCAAAACAATCATAATATGATATAACAGGATGGTATCTCACTAGCCCTTTTTGAGACCGCAAAACATAAGTGCAGAGCACCTTTAAAGACCAAGGACTGACTAGACATTGTAATTCATGGTAAAAGAGATCCAGTCAAGCCATACTCAATGTAAACTAACAATAATGAATGCAAATGACAGTGGTGCTCTCCAACTAGTGCTTTTTAATAAGAGGATGATGACTCAGCATAAAAGTAAATAGATAGGCCCTTCGCAGAGGGAAGCAGAGATTTGTAGAGGTGCCAGAGCTCGGTTTTGAAACATAGGTGAATAATATTTTGAGCGGTATACTTTCATTGTCAACATAACAACCAAGAGATGGCGATATCTTCCGTGCTACACACATTATAGGCGGTTCCCAAACAGAATGGTAAAGTTTATACTCCCCCTTCCACCAACAAGCATCAATCCATGGCTTGCTCGAAACAACGAGTGCCTACAACTAACAAGAGTCCTAGGGGGAGTTTTGTTTGGAATTATTTTGATTTAGTTTGCATAAAGCATGGGACTGGGCATCCCAGTGACTAGCCATTTATCTCGTGAGTGAGGAACGGAGTCCACTCCTCTTGAGAATAACCTGCCTAACATGGAAGATACAGACAACCCTAGTTGATACATGAGCTATTCGAGCATACAAAACAGGATATTTATTTGAAGGATTAGATTTTGGCACATACAAATTTACTTGGAACGGCAGGTAGATACCGTATATAGGTAAGTATAATGGACTCATGTCGAATTACTTTGGGGTTTAAGGGATTGGATGCACAAGCAGTATTCCCGCTTAGTACAAGTGAAGGCTAGCAAAAGACCGGGAAGCGACCAACTAGAGAGCGACAATAGTCATGAACATGCATTAAAATTAATCAACACCGAATGCAAGCATGAGTAGGATATAATCCACCATGAACATAAATATCGTGAAGGCTATGTTGATTTTGTTTCAAATACATGCGTG
Source organism: Triticum aestivum (assembly GCF_018294505.1). Classification (NCBI taxonomy): domain Eukaryota; kingdom Viridiplantae; phylum Streptophyta; class Magnoliopsida; order Poales; family Poaceae; genus Triticum; species Triticum aestivum. The sequence continues at coordinate 201,340,847 of NC_057809.1, read as the reverse complement.
AACATGTGCCAAGTCAAGTCACTTAAATCATCCAGAGGAGGATACCACCCTATCATACCACATCATAACCATTTCATTAGCATGTTGGCACGCAAGGTAAACCATTATAACTCATAGCTAATCAAGCATGGCATAAGAAACTATGATCTCTAGTTGTCATTGCAAACATGTTTATTCATAATAGGCTGAATCAGGAACGATGAACTAATCATATTTACAAAAACAAAAGAGGTCGCGTTCATACCAGCTTTTCTCATCTCATCCAGTCCATCATATATCATCATAATTACCTTTCACTTGCACGACCGAATAGTGTGAATAATAATAATAGTGCACGTGCACTGGACTAAGCTGGAATCTGCAAGCATTCAATAAACAGGAGAAGACAAGGCTATATGGGTTCTTTTGTTAGATCAACAATAATGCATATAAGAGCCACTTCAACAATTTAATTATGGTCTTCTCCTATCGACCCCCAAAGAAAAGAAAAGAAATAAAACTATTTACACGGGAAAGCTCCCAACAAGCAAAAGAAGAGCAGGAAATCTTTTTGGGTTTTCTTTTTAATTACTACTACAAGCATGTAAATTAAACTGATTAAAAGCTACAACTAATTTTTTTTGGTTTTTTTAAGGTTTATTAAACACACAAGAAGAAAGCATTAAAAGGAAAATAAACTAGCATGGATGATACAATGAAAAAATATGAGCACCGACATCTAGCAATGAGTGTGTGAACATAAATGTAATGTCGGTGGGAAATACGTACTCCCCCAAGCTTAGGCTTTTGGCCTAAGCTGGTCTATGGCCACGGCTGGCCTGGCGGATATCCATAATAGTAGCTGGGGTCATACTGCGATGCAGCGGCTATCGCCTGCTGAGCTGCGGCGTGGCAACAAGCGGCCTCCTCTCTCCTCTCGTACTCATCTGCCTACTCTCTGGTAATAGTATATCTTCCTCTTGCCTAATAATCAAAGAAGGCAGGAGCAGGGAGAGTAATACGGACAACACGTCGTCTGTCAAAGATTAGTCGATACTGGAGAGGTGATTCGTTCCTCTCAACAAACTGGTGGTGAACCATAGCATTAAAATCTAAATAAGCAGGTGGTAATTCAATATCATCTTCGCGTATGTCTATACCAAGAAAATTAGCTATGCGGGTTGCATAAATTCCTCCAAAGAAATCTCCATTATATCTATTAAGGTGCAACCTACGTGCAACAATGGCTCCCAAATTATATGATTGGTCTCCTAACACAGCACTCCTAAGAATACTGAGGTCGGGGACACACATGTGACGTGCCTCATCCTTACCATTGATGCATCTACCTATGAAGAGAGCAAAATAATGTATAGCAGGAAAGTGAATGCTCCCTATGGTGGCTTGTGTAATATCTCTAGATTCTCCCATAGTTATGCTAGCAAGAAAATCTCTAATTTCAGATTTGCGAGGATCCCTTATACTACCCCATTCTGGAAGTTTGCATGAAGTGGTAAAATCCTCTAAGTCCATAGTGTAAGATTTATCATAAAGATCAAACAGGACAGTTGGAGAATTACGTGAAGTTGAAAATTCAAACCTCCTCCCAAAAGAACTAGTGAGATTGTGATACTGGCTGCACTTCTCTTCCTCGAAGCTCACAAGATCAGTGTTACGCAAATACGCGTTAAATTCTTCTTTAATTCCTGCTCGATCTATAAAGTTATCAGAAGGCCATTCACAAGGATGCACTGGAGCATTTCTTGGTGGCTCTTCGTCAGCATCACGCATTGCAAGCCTGGGTCCTTGCTTCCTTGAGGAACCACCTTGGAACATTTTCCTAAGAATTTTTCTTCCTCTGAAAAATTCTGAAATTTTTTAGTAACTTCAAAATAAAAGTAAACCAAACTCAATAATATTGATAGCAACTACTCCTACAAGTGCCTAGGGCCTATATCATGCATCAAACTACTTTTGACCACATAAATTTGACATGCAAGCTCAAAAACAGGGTCACCTAAGCAGCAAAAATTTGTAATAAATAAAGCACTAGAACAAAAACTCATTGGACCAATGGAGGAGTCACATACCAAGGAACAATCTCCCCAAGCAGTTTTGTGAGAGGTGCTTTGAGCAAGGAGATCGAAAATGGCAGCAAGATGAGCTAGAACTCGTGCTTGAGCTGGATATTCGTGTTTGTGGGAGGACGATGAAGTGTGTGGGTGCAGAAATAAGTGGAGGAGGGCCACCGTGGGCCCACGAGGCAGGGGGCGCGCCCTAGAGGGGTAGGGCGCGCCCTCCACCCTCGTGGGCAGGTGGTCGACCCCCCTGGTGTGTTCTCCGTTCCATAAATCCTCAAATATTCTAGAAAAAAACATATTTAAATTTCAGGGCATTTGGAGAACTTTTATTTTCGAGGTATTTTTATATTGCACGGATAATCAGATAACAGACAGAAAAATATTTATTTTTATTTTATTTCATATAAATAACAGAAAGTAAAAGTGGGGTACAGAAGGTTGTGCCTTCTAGTTTCATCCATCTCATGATCATCAAAAGGAATCCACTAACAAGGTTGATCAAGTCTTGTTAACGAACTCATTCCGAATAACATGGAACCGGAGAAATTTCGAATAACACTATGTTACCTCAACGGGGATATGCACATCCCCAATAATAAGAATATCATATTTCTTCTTAACAGTAGGAAGAGGAAATTCAAAAACTCCAAATATAATCGATGGAATTTTTCCAATAGAGTTGATACTATGAACTTGAGGTTGTTTCCTCGGAAAGTGTACCGTATGCTCATTACCATTAACATGAAAAGTGACATTGCCTTTAGTGCAATCAATAACAGCCCCTATAGTATTCAAAAAGGGTCTTCCAAGAATAATAGACATACTATCGTCCTCGGGAATATCAACAATAACAAAGTCCGTTAAAATAGTAACGTTTGCAACTACAACAGGTACATCCTCACAAATACCGACAGGTATAGCAGTTGATTTATCAGCCATTTGCAAAGATATTTCAGTAGGTGTCAACTTATTCAAATCAAGTCTACGATATAAAGAGAGAGGCATAACACTAACACCGGCTCCAAGATCACATAAAGCAGTTTTAACATAGTTTCTTTTAATAGAGCATGGTATAGTGGGTACACCGGGATCTCCAAGTTTCTTTGGTATTCCACCCTTAAAAGTATAATTAGCAAGCATGATGGAAATTTCAGCTTCTGGCATCTTTCTTTTATTTGTAATAATATCTTTCATGTACTTAGTATAAGGATTGGTTTTAAGCATATCAGTTAATTGCATACACAAAAAGATAGGTCTAATCATTTCAGCAAAGCGCTCAAAATCCTCATCATCCTTTTTCTTGGATGGTTTGGGAGGAAAAGGCATGGGTTTCTAAACACAAGGCTCTCTTTCTTTACCGTGTTTCCTAGCAACAAAGTCTTTCTTATCATACGTTGATTCTTTGATTGTGGGTTATCAAGATCAACAACAGGTTCAATTTCTATATCATTATCATTACTAGGTTGAGCATCATCATGAAAATTATCATTAACATTATCACTAGTTTCAGGTTCATTACTAGATTGTGTTTCAGCATCAGAAATAGAAATATCATTTGTATTCTCAGGTCTTTCAACAATAGGATCACTAGAAGCATGCAAAGTCCTATCATTTTTCTTTTTCTTCTTTTAGAAGAACTAGGTGCATCTATATTATTTCTGTGAGAATCTTGCTCAATTCTCTTAGGGTGGCCTTCAGGATACAAAGGTTCCCGATTCATTCTACTAGGTCTAGTAGCCACTCTAATAGCATAATCATTATTTTTACTATTTAATTCATTGAGCAAATCATTTTGAGCTTTAAGTACTTGTTCTACTTGAGTGGTAACCATAGAAGCATGTTTACTAATAAGTTTAAGTTCACCTTTAACATTAGCGATATAATCACCCAAGTGTTCAACCATATTTGAATTATTTTTCAATTGTCTACCAACATAAGCATTAAAATCTTCTTGCTTAGCCATAAATTTATCAAACTCATCTAAGCATGGGCTAGCAAAATTAGTAAATTGAATTTCAGCTTTATCATATCTGTAGAGAGAATTTACCTTTACTGCCTGTGTCGGGTTATCAAGACCATGAGTTTCTTCAATAGGTAATGGATTTGGATTGTATGTTTCTTCAACAGGCTGTAGATTAAGACCATGTATTTCTTCAATAGTGAGGTAATTTCTTAACATCTTCAGCTTTAATACCTTTTTCTTTCATAGATTTCTTTGCCTCTTGCATATCTTCAGGACTGAGAAATAGAATACCCCTCTTCTTAGGAGTTGGTTTAGGAATAGGCTCCGGAGGTGTCCAATTATTTTCATTTGTCAATATATTGTTCAATAAAATTTCAGCTTCATCCGGTGTTCTTTCCCTGAAAACAGAATCAGCACAGCTATCCAGGTAATCTCTGGAGGCATCGGTTAGTCCATTATAAATGATATCAAGTATTTCATTTTTCTTAAGAGGATGATCAGGCAAAGCATTAAGTAATTGGATCAGCCTCCCCCAAGCTTGTGGGAGACTCACTTCTTCAATTTGCACAAAATTATATATGTCCCTTAAAGCAGCTTGTTTCTTATGAGCAGGGAAATATTTAGCAGAGAAGTAATAAATCATATCCTGGGGACTACACACACAACCAGGTTCAAGAGAATTAAACCATATCTTAGCATCACCCTTTAATGAGAACGGAAAAATTTTAAGGATATAAAAGTAGCGAGTTCTCTCTTCTTTAGTGAACAGGGTGGCTATATAATTAATTTAGTAAGATGTGCCACAATAGTTTCAGATTCATAACCATGAAAAGGATCAGATTCAACCAAAGTAATTATATCAGGATCAATAGAGAATTCATAAGCCTTATTAGTGACACAGATAGGTGAAGTAGAAAAAGCAGGGTCAGGTTTCATTCTAGCACTTAGAGATTTCTTACTCCATTTAGCTAATAACCTTTTAAGTTCATTTCTATTTTCTCAAGCTAAAATAGCGAAAGAAGCTTCTGGATAAAAAACGTAACCATTAGGAATAACAAGTGGTTCTTCATCATCACTTTCATCAGTATCATCAGATTCAATATTTTCAATTTCTCTAGCCCTAGAAATTTGTTCATCAAGGAAATCACTAAGTGGCATAGTATTATCAGGCATAGAGGTAGGTTCATCATAAGTATCATGCATAGCAGAAGTGGCATCATCAATAACATGCGACATATCAGAACGAATAGCAGAAGCAGGTGTAGGTGTCGCAAGCTTACTCATAACAGAAGTTGAATCAAGTGCAGAGCTAGATGGCAGTTCCTTACCTCCCCTCATAGTTGAGGGATAGATCTTGGTTTTTGGATCTCTCAAGTTCTTCATAATGATAAGCAGATATATATTCCAAGTGACTCAAAGAATAGAGCTATGCTTCCCGGCAACGACACTAGAAAATAGTCTTGATAACCCGCAAGTATAGGGGATCGCAACCGTTTTCGAGGGTAAAGTATTCAACCCAAATTTATTGATTCGACGCAAGGGGAGCCAAAGAATACTCTCAAGTATTAGCAGCTGAGCTGTCAATTCAACCACACCTGGAAACTTAATATCTGCAGCAAAGTGTTTAGTAGCAAATTAATATGATAGTAGTGATAACAGTAGCAAAAGGTAACAGTTGTAAAAGTAATGTTTTTGGTATTTTGTAGTGATGATAGCAATAGCAACGGATCAGTAACTAGGCGAAGAACAGTATATGGAAAGCTCGTAGGCAATGGATCAGTGATGGAGAATTATGCCGGATGCGGTTCATCATGTAACAGTCATAACCTAGGGTGACACAGAACTAGCTCCAGTTCATTGATATAATGTAGGCATGTATTCCAAACATAGTCATACGTGCTTATGGAAAAGAACTTGCATGCCATCTTTTGTCCTACCCTCCCGTGGCAGCGGGGTCCTTACGAAAACTAAGGGATATTAAGGCCTCCTTTTAATAGAGAACCGAAACAAAGCATTAACACATAGTGAATACATGAACTCGTCAAACTACGGTCATCACCGGTAAGTATCCCGATTATTGTCAATTCGGGGTTAACGGATCATAACACATAATATGTGACTATAGACTTGCAGGATAGGATCAAGAACACTCATATATTGATGAAAACATAATAGGTTCAGATCTGAAATCATGGCACTCGGGCCCAAGTGACAAGCATTAAGCATAGCAAAGTCATAGCAACATCAATCTCAGAACATAGTGGACACTAGGGATCAAACCCTAACAAAACTAACTCGATTACATGATAGGTCTCATCCAACCCATCACTGTCCAGCAAGCCTACGATGGAATTACTCAGGCACGGCGGTGAGCATCATGAAATTGGTGATGGAGGATAGTTGATGATGACGATGGCGACGGATTCCCCTCTCCGGAGCCCCGAACGGACTCCAGATCAGCCCTCCCGAGAGGTTTTAGGGCTTGGCGGCGGCTCCATATCGTAAAACGCGATGATTTCTTCTCTCTGATTTTTTTCTCATCGAAACTCAATATATGGAGGTGGAGTTGGAGTCGGAGAGGCAACAGGGGGCCCCACGAGGTAGGGGGCGCACCCTATGGGGGCAGGCATGCCCCCCACCCTCGCGGCAAGGTGGTGGGCCCCTGGCCTCCATCTTTTGCAGGTATTTTTCTTATTTTCTGAAAAGTCGCTCCATGAAGTTTCAGGTCATTCCGAGAATGTTTGCTCATGCACATAAATAACACCATGGTAATTCTGCTGAAAACAGCATTAGTCCGGGTTAGTTCCATTCAAATCATGCAAGTTAGAGTCCAAAACAAGGGCAAAAATGTTTGGAAAAGTAGATACGTTAGAGACATATCAAGGTCTCCTGCCAAGTTTCATCGCATTCAGAGTTTGTTTGATGCCCCAACGGATAACTATAACGACAATATAGCCGGTCTAACATCGGACGTTTTCGGTCTCCGGAAACAGTTGCCGGGCTGCTTTACTTCCCTCTTATCTCAGCCCAACCTCTCTAGCACAACCCTCTAGCCCACCTATCTAACCCCCCTCCACTCTGGACCCTCCGATCGAGATCGAGTGGCTCCAAAACAGCCTCAAACCCCCTAACCCTAACCCTTTTCCCTATATAAACACACCCCTTCCAAATTTGGGCATCCCCTAGCCTCCACCTACATTCTAGCCTTCCCCTCGGTATCCCCGCAGCCGCCCGCCACCTCCATCCTCGTTTTCAGTGCCGGCGCACTCCCCCGCTGCCACTTGGCGCCGTCCAAGTGGTCGCGCTGCCACCCAGTGCCGCTCCCACCCACTCAAAGGCCGCCACGCGCCCCTGCCCAGCCTCCACCACCGCGCGCCCGCCCAGGCTCGGGCGAGGCCCGCCAAGCCCATAGGGGCCCGAATCTCCGCCGCCTGAGCGCCCGCGCCCCGCTCGCCTGGCTGCCCTCGCTCCTCGCTCTGCCCGATGCTGCCTCCGAGCACGCCGCCCCGCCGTCCGCGCTCGCCGGAGACCTCCGGAAGGCCAGCCCCGCCACCCCGCCTCTCTACTTCCTTCTCCTCCCCCCTTCGGTCTCTCTCTCTAAGTTCTTTCTCTAGCAGGTGCCCGGCGCCACCACCCAGGGAGCTCGTCATTGGCTCCGCCTTCGCCAGATCCAGACGGGATCCACCGGATCTGGGGCCCTGCGACCCGTTCCCGGCCTCGCCAGTGTCACCGGACCCCGCCGTCGCCGGAATGTTGTCGCACCGCCGCCATGTTCTTCTGCCCGTGAGGCGCACGGGAGAAGGACGACGCCCAACGATTGCCCTCTCTCGCCCCGCGTGGGCCGCCGCACGCCCTGGCCTGGCCCAGCTCCCACGCGAGGCCCAGCTCCAGCACCGGCCTGCCACAGCTTCACCGCCCAGGGCCATGGCCCATGGTGAGATCCCAGCGCCCAGCTTTTCAGCCCGATCATGTTTTTTTCCTGTCCTGCGGATTTAGTTAATATTCCAGAGATAGCAGTTTTACAGAAAACCCCTTGTTGTTCATGCATATCATATCTCACAAACTACACATCATATCTAAAAACTTTAAATATGAAAAATGCTTTAAATTTCATCTAGTTTCATATTATGCAACTTTCATCTATGTTTAAAATGTTTAAATTGCTATTTGTGTTTATTTTGCATTATGCCATGTTAAAATGCTTTATTTCATAACTTAATAAACGTAGCTCCAAATTTAATAAACTTTATATGTAAATGGGGTAGAAAAATGCCTAGTTTAACATGGTGTACTTGCTTTGCATGTTTAACAACTCTAAAATATGGTTTAGGGAAGAACAGTACCAAATCTTATATATGCTCATGAGGATTTTCCGGACTTGTTGCTTGTTGTTTCGGCCTCATTTAAACTTGCCTAGATAGGTAGTTTTCTTTGGCCTCACCTCTTGCCATGCTTAACAACATTTAATATTGTTGGGTACCTAAACGGGAGAGAACTAAATAATCGAACATGGTGTTTCGTCAATATGCAACTCGTTGCATATTGGGCTCCACTTAACTTGTAGTGTTGTTTGGGCACTTTGCCATGCCATGCATATTTAAACCGGACATGCATCATCCTTGGTTGTGCATCATGCCATGTTATGCTTGGTTGTTTACTATGTAGCTTGCTTCTTTCCGGGTTGCTCTCTCATTAGCTTCGGTTTCGTTCCGGAGTTGTGAGGATTCGTTCGACTACGTCCGTTTGTCTTCGTCATGGACTCGTTCTTCTTCCTTGCGGGATCTTAGGCAAGATGACCATATCCTCAAAATCACTTCTATCTTTGCTTGCTAGTTGTTCGCTCTATCGCTATGTCGCGCTACCTACCACTTGTTATATCATGCATCCCATATTGCCATGTCAAGCCTCTAACCCACCATCCTAGCAAACCATTGTTTGGCTATGTTACCGCTTTGCTCAGCCCCTCTTATAGCGTTACTAGTTGCAGGTGAAGATGAAGTTTGTACCATATTGGAACATGGATATGTTGGCATATCACAATATCTATTATGTTAATTAATGCATCTATATACTTGGTAAAGGGTGGAAGGCTCGGCCTTATGCCTGGTGTTTTGTTCCACTCTTGCCGCCCTAGTTTCCGTCATACCGGTGTTATGTTCCTTGATTTTTGCGTTCCTTACGCGGTTGGGTGTTATGGGAACCCCTTGACAGTTCACTTTGAATAAAACTCCTCCAGCAAGGCCCAACCTTGGTTTTACATTTGCCTAACAACCTATTACCCTTCCCTTGGGTCGTCCAACCCGAGGGTCATCTTTATTTTAACCCCCACGGGCCAGTGCTTCTCTAAGTGTTGGTCCGAACCGAGTAGACTGCAGGGCCACCTCAGGGAAACTTGAGGTTTGGTTTTACTCGTAGGATGTCCCATCCGGTGTTGCCCTGAGAACGAGATATGTGCAGCTCCTATCAGGATTGTCGGCACATCGGGCGGCTTTGCTGGTCTTGTTTTACCATTGCCGAAATGTCTTGTAACCGGGATTCCGAGACTGATCGGGTCTTCCCGGGAGAAGCAATATCCTTCGTTGACCGTGAGAGCTTGTGATGGGCTAAGTTGGGACACCCCTGCAGGGTTTGAACTTTCGAAAGTCGTGCCCGTGGTTATGTGGCAGATGGGAATTTGTTAATGTCCGGTTGTAGTGAACTTGACACTTTACTTAGTTAAAATACAGCAACCGCGTGTGTAGCCATGATGTTCTCTTCTCGGCAGAGTCCGGGAAGTAAACACGGTTCTTGTGTTATGGTTGTGCGTAAGTAGTTTCAGGATCACTTCTAGTTTACGACCGTTGCGTTGCTTCACTTCTCGCTCTTATTTGTGTATGTTAGCCACCATATTTGCTTAGTGCTTGCTGCAGCTCCACCTCATTACCCTATCCTACCCATAAGCTTAAATAGTCTTGATCTCGCAGGTGTGAGATTGTCGAGTCCTCGTGACTCACAGATACTTCCAACCAGTTGCAAGTGCCGATGATACCAGTGCAGGTGACGCAACCCAGCTCAAGTGGGAGCTCGATGAAGATCTTGATCGTTGTTTTGTGTCTTTTTCGGTTGATCAGTAGTGGTGCCCAGTTGGGACGATCGGGGATCTAGCATTTGGGGTTGTCTTCTTTTATTTTGGTTCCATAGTCGGACCTTGATTGTACTCTGGATGATGTATATTTAACTTGTATTTGTGTAGTGGCGATTGTAAGCCAACTCTTTATCCCTTTCTTATTCAGTACATGGGATATGTGAAAATTACCCCTCTTGCGACAAACCTACCATGCGGCTATGCCTCTAAGTTGTGCCCCAACACGTGGGAGATATAGCCGCATTGTGGGTGTGACAAGTTGGTAATCAGAGAGCCATCCCCGACTTAGGAGCCCCCTGCTTGATCGAATCGCTTACGTTGTTGAGTCTAGAACAAAATGTTTTGTGTCTTAGGATTATATATATCGGAGAGTAGGATTCTTTTTACTCCTCAGTCCCTTCGTCGCTCTGGTGAGGCCTCCTGATGTGGAAGTTTTGACTCTCCTCTTCTCAAATGTCACTAAAAAAAATTAGGATCACGCGGGTATCTTGGAATCGTTCCGATGGTTTTGTGACGAGAACATTGTTCTTGGTGCCTCCTGACATTTAGGGGTTGTGGCAGTGTCCCGGGGAGTTGAGCTCCGAGGTGTTGTCGTCACAATTTTATCGTTGCAGTTCTGGAATACCTGAGTTTCGCCGACGAAAATCTCTTTTATGCAGTTGTTGGTGAGATAACCTCGATGCCACCCAGTACTAGGGCAGGAGTTCGGGAGTATTGACATAACTCGTATAACGGATGCTTTTCGAAGGTTGAGGTACACGATTTCCGAAGGTTTCTTGGTTATGTGTTGAAGGATGGATACAGCTGGATGTAGGGATTGTTAGTTTGGTTGAGATATTATGCTTCCCCTGTATCCCCAACACCTGATTGCATAACCAGAAAGTTTTGGGAGTTTATAAGTGGGAATTCAAGTATATCGTAGGATATCTTTCCAACAGACACATGATACGATATGGGGTCTATCATATGTTTGTTTCCGGCTTATTTTTTCAAGCCAATCTTTTGTTTTGTTTTGGTTTGTGGTATTCGAGTTGCTTCAATGTCAAGTGTTGATTCCATACCTTTCCTAAGTGGTTTTATCATACTTCTATATGAATACCAATCCTTCTTGATCATCGAGGTTGTCATGTCAATCCTTTTCAACCGGCGTGTTTCTCTTCAAGTGGATCCGATCATTTTTCCCATCCGCAAGATCAACTCAAATTCTTCTCAATGTTGTTTGTTCATCCGTCCCAAGTTGTGTTGTTTTCCCACCCTCCCACCCTTTTTATTCAAGGACTCAGATTTCTTAATCAAGTATCCATCTTATGGATGTGAAGTCTCTCCATTCTTTTCCGTCAATATTCTTATCTGGTGATTCTCATGAAGATACTAACAAAGCTTCAAGTTTATCATTCTTCATTCTTTTCTTCTCCGGCGGATTCAATTCAAGCTTTGTTGATCATATTCCTTTCCTTGTTTTAAATGATGTCTCATGCCAGTGCACTTCTTAGTCGTTCACCTCTCGCTATTCAATTGTTCCGGAGTGCTGAAGATATCTCGAAGATTCGTGTTTCCACTCTGCATTCGTTCAAGCTCTTTCGAGGATGTTACCTTATTCAAGCCATTTAATTCAACCGGCGCAATCTCTCTTTCAAATAGTTCAACGGTGTTTCTTTGAGTGGGCCCTAACCCATAGGTTTTTCCCAGGATCTTATCTGACTCTTCTATTTCCCGGTGTTACTCTCAAATTCTTTTCCAACTTTGACGTAGGAATGAGTTATCATCAGTCAAATGTCTTTCACCAAGATCTTTCAAATTCTTTTCATTGTTGGTTCAACCTTTCTAATTTTCATTCCAGAGTGCCTCAACAATTCATGGTGGTGTATATCATCATCATTCTCAACATTTGAAGACCGAAGAAGAGTTTCTCTCAAATCTTGGTCCGTTCTCTCAGAGATTCATGGTTCTAGCTTGATGCCATCCTCTCATAATTGTTTTCGATTGTGAGAATTATTTTCACCCATCCGGAGCATTTCATGAGTTGTTTCCATTTCTTTCCCCCGAAGGCCATCTTTTCAAATATTACTCATTCCCAGCCTTCAGCTCTCGTTCTCCAAATCTTACCGGCGCATCATTCAAATATCCTCTAATCAGTTCATGATCTCTTCGTTCTCATGTATCTAAATCCCCTCAAGTATCTTCTTTCGTTTTCCAATTCTTCCCGGTGAATTGTGCCTTTGCTACTTTCATTTTTAATTCTTACGATGGTTCGTTCAAGAGTTCTCTTCATTCGTTATCATATCAATTCATTCATTCTTTCCAAGCCTACCAGTGAATCACTGAAGACCTTCCTCAAGTTTGCGCTATGTCTTTCCCCAATCCTTTCTACGAGAATAAGTAGTATGCCAAATCCGTTGCTTGTCATCAATCCAAATTGATGAAGGATATGCATAACATAATTCTGATTATTGTTTCATCCAAGTGATCTAATTTCTTCTTTTCGGAGTTGTTCATCATATCACATTCTCGGTCCGAGATGCTTCATCTTTTCTTTTCCGAAGTGCCAAGTTTTCCGCATTATCACCACGAAGATCCATCTAAATCATTACAAGGCTTCACCTTTTGTTTTCAACTTCTCTTTCCTTTCGTTTGATCATCCTTTTGTTACCGGAGTTCTTCTTGGAGGCTCTACATGGTGGTTCATCAAGGATTCTTTTCATTCTTCAATTGTTCTTCAAGATTTATCTCAGAGTTATTGATCCACCAAGCTATATACTCAAAATTAAACGTGGTGCAAAACACATGTTTTGTTTTGAGGAGTTCAAGTATTCTTCATCTTGCATTCCGAAGTGCAGTACTTCCTATATTATCTTTTCAGGTGGTGTTATGTCACTCTTGACAATTTCCCTTCACGTGTCATGATTCAACAGTTGTCAAGAATGAGATAGTTAAACCCATCAATTTCTTCGAGCATGAGCTCTTCTCAATGCATCAATCACTTCGTTGGAGTTATCTTGGGCTATATTTCACCTAAAGCCTTCCCTAAGGAATGTTGCTTATTGTGGTGTCTATCAATGATCTAAGTTTTTCTCCTATCCTCTTAGTGAAAGGAGTTGTCATCTCCTTGTTGACCTCAATCCAATCTATTGCTTTCGTTAGTTGGCAGAATTTCACCTCATAATTTTGAGACGTTTTCCATAAGCCCACTACAAGCTTATTTGTTTCGTGGTTGGTTTTCCAACAACTCCATTATAGCCTTCTTGGAAGGGTGCTTTCCAAACTCATTTGTGGCAGAAGCTAGCATTTTCTTCTCCGTTCTTTTCATTCTATTCTTACATTTGTTTCGGAGGCATTGTGATATTGCCCTCTTCGACCAATCATTTCATTTTCTCAAGATCACGTTCTTTTCCTTGATTATCCTTTTAACTGGAGTATCATGCCCTCTTTTCAAGTTCTTCCCATTCTGTCAAATTTTGCCTCCCTTCTCAACCGGAGTGCTGTCTGAAATCTTTCTTACCCCTTGTGCCATTCTTTCAATAGTTCCGGAGGCAGTGTGTTGTCGATTTCGTCAAGTATCCTCCCATCTTGTCAAATTCATGTTCAATTCCTTCCATTTACAGTCGGAGTGCTGTCCAAATTATATCAATCTATTTCCTTCGCTATCTTGTTTTAGCCGGAGTGGTTACTTGTCCTTCCTTGTCACTGGAGCTCTTCATTCATGTATTTCTACCCACAAGGTTTTCACAATGTTTCTTGTTCCTCTTTTCTAACGGACTGTTTTCAACGTCGTTCATCTTCGTTGTATTCTTTCTTTCTTTCAATTTGTTCAACCTCTCAAGGTTCATTGGTTTCACTCGTTTGTCAAAGAAGCAACTTTGTTTTACCTCTTCCTCTTCCGTTTCCTCTCCGGTTGTCAGGACCCCGACTCAATGCCACATCGATCTAGCATGTAACACCTCATATCACTTTGCGGCCTCACGCACGGTATTCCCACGGGTGTCGCCTTACCTTTGCCCGGGACCGTTTGCGCCTTTTGGCACACGTATATGACAGTGTCGCTAGCATCCATATGATAAGGAGCCCGGGCTGACATGGCTAGTCGTAAACCCAAAGCGGCACAGACTTACAGGGACAGGCATCCATGACCCAGCATCGAACGTGTCGGTCATCAGCGAGTGAATCCAGGCTGTAGCACTGGGCTAGCAGGACTCCGGTGAACCGGGCTGCAGCGGGCTAACAGGACTCCGGTACTCAAAGCGTGACATTTCCCCGAAGGGACAGACACAGGAACGAAGAAGGACACATGCCGGCCAGCCTAAGTGTTCCGGAGCAGTAGCAAGCTACCATGGCTCAGTGGAAACACTAGGAGACATTTCCCGGTAAGAGAGGCTACTAAAGATAAACAACTAGATGGTCAGATCCCACACATACCAAGCATTTCAATAACATACACACAATATGCTCGATATGTGCAATACAACATGGCATCACAAAATGACTCTACGACTCAAGTAGTTTATTCAATAGGCTCCGAGGAGCGAGATATTACAAACATGGGTCTTATGACCCAACACTCAGAGCATACAAGTCAAAGCACAAGCGGAAGCTATCATGTCTGGGTACAGACATCTATAAATGAAAAAGGCTGAGAAGCCTGACTATCTACCAGATCCTGCCGAGGCACAAGATCGTAGCTGAGGTAACAAGCTAAACGTCGAAGTCCACGCGAAACTACTAGTGAGACCGAAGTCTCTCTGCAAAAACATAAAATAGGCAAACGTGAGTACAAATGTACCCAGCAAGACTTACATCAGAACTAACTACATATGCTTCATTATCAACAAAGGGGATGGTGGGGTTTAACTGCAGCAAGCCAGCTTTGACTCGGTGGCTATCCTGAACTACGACTGCAATGTAACTTTTGAGGTGGCGCACACGAGTCCACATATTCACCATATCAATACACCACTATGGATCCGCTCCCGTCTCCCTACGAGAACGCCATCCATAGCACTCACGCTTATCTTGCGTATTTTAGAGTATCCACTTTCACTTGTCTATGAACTGATATAAGCAACCCAGAAGTCCTTTTCCGCGGACACGGCTATTCGAATAGATCATATTAACCCTGCAGGGGTGTACTTCTTCATACATGTTTTCACCACTTAGCGTCTGCACACGACATGTGCTCGGCAGACTTCAAGCGAAAGCCGACGTGGGTGTAGACCACGACCTACCTAAACACTCAAGTCTCTAGTCCAGGTTTATCGCCTATTCAGGTTCCATCCGCAGGGAGTCCGGCCGAGGTTTCCCATACGGCCCCGAACGATGTGAACAGGGTTCCTGAGATACCTAACGGGTATTCGGTACACCGTGCCACGTACCTACCGCATCACAGCCCACCCCTACGGTCAGCGCTGTCCACGGCCTCCAGCATACTACAAACACCAGAAACTACTTGCAACTCCTGGACAGAGGACAAGGGTGAATAAGAAGTCGAGCGGGGTCATATTTCAGGGCCCAATGTATGGTAGTAGCTGAATCATGGATCACAAACACAGAACTCAGTTCCTGAGGACGGCTACAATGAGACAACCCACCATGTACTCCTACATGGCCTCTCACCGCTACCTTTTACCAAATCGTGTTCACACACTTAGCTCACACACAGTAGGACATGTTCACCCGCCTCTGATTCATCCCCGATGAATTAGACCTGACTCAACTCTAAGCAGTAGCAGGCATGACAAGCAAGCATGAATGAGTAGGCACAACAGGGCTCAAACAACTCCTACTCATGCTAGTGGGTTTCATCTATTTACTGTGGCAATGACAGGTCATGCAAAGGATAAGGGGGTTCAGCTACCGCAGCAAGTAACAGATGAATCGGTGTTGTCCTAATGCAGTAAAAGAGAGCAGAAGCGAGAGAGTGGGATTGTATCGGAATGAACAAGGGGGTTTTGCTTGCCTGGCACTTCTGAAGATAACATTGAGTCTTCATCAGTGTCAACGATCACGTCATCGGTATCACGTCTATCGAGAGGGGACAAATACCGGCAACACAGAAAGGAACACAATCAATGCAATGCACAATATGATGCATGATCATGACATGGCAAAATGAATGTGTTTTGAGCTAATGCAACTAAAACCAGATTAAATGAAGTTGGTTTGAATCCAAGATTCAAATTCAAACTCCATATGTGATTATTTAAATGCCCTTTAGTTGATTTGTGCTAAACAGCAGCTATAAGTTGTTCTAACATGCATGAAAATGGTACAGATGGATTCCTTGAATTTTTCTGATAATTTTTCATATATAATTTATTAAATTTGGAGTTACGGTTAATTTTCTATGAATTTTGGAAGTTTTAGTCATTTTCTGAAATTTATAAATCATTTAGGATTTATTTAAATTCCGGAACAAATACCGCGTCAGCATGACGTAATAGTGACGTCAGCAGGTCAACAGGGCGCCTCCAGGTCAAACCTGACGTGTGGGGTCCACACGTCAGTGACACAGGGACTAATCCCGCGTTGACCCGGGCTGGTTAGCTTTGACTAAGCCCTGGGGCCCACTTGTCAGCGTCAGTAGGTGGGGGGGGGGGGTTAGTGACTAATTAACTAAGCCACGTCGACTTCGCCGGAGTTCGGCCGGCGACGACCAAAACTGCGGCGGGAGCTCGCCGGAGTGGTGCTGCGAGGGGTTATGGGCCAAGCCAAGGGCACGAGAGGGTAGCCCGTGCCCGTGCGCATCTAGGGGGGCCATCGGGAGGTGCGGGGGTGGCCGGAGCTCGCCGAAGTGGGGGCCGCAGCGGCTGCCGGAGCTCGGGTTTGGGCGGAGCGAGGTTACGGGGCGCTAGGGGGCTGGCTGAGGGGCTATGCGGACTCCTGGGGCAGCTAGGAGCACGCTAGGCTCGTCGGACTGGCCGCAGCAGCACGTCAGTGCCATGCCCGGCGTCCATGGCGGACGGCGGCGCTCGGGAATGTGGCCGGGGTGCTACGGCACGGAAACGAACAAAATGGAGGAGGGGAAACGGAGTGGAGCTCACAGGGATCGCGCAGGGAGGGTCAGCGAGCTCGGGGGCGCGCCGGAGTGGCCGAATTCGACGGAGAAGATCCTCGGCGGCCGACGAGGGGGAAAACGTCGGGGGCGGCGTTCCGGGGCTCTTCTGGTCGCGTGAGACGACGAGGAGGACGAGGGAGGACTTGCGGAGCTCTGGGAGGCGTCGGGGAGGCGAGAGGAGCACGGTGGCTGCGGCAATCGGCGTCGGTGGCGGCGGTGGTTCTCGGGTGAGAGGGAGAGAGAGCAGGGGAAGAAGGGGAGGGCGAGGGAGAGTGAGAGCGGTGCGGGGCAGCTGCGTGGCGTCTCCACGCATGGATAGGCTCGAAGGGGGAGGCCTCCAGCGCGAAGCAGGAGGTGGCCGGCGTCGATGCGCGCCACGCCTCGCCTCTGCTCGTCCTCCTGGCAGAGGAGGAAGAGGACAAGGGAGGAGGAGGTGGGCTAGGCCGGCTGGGGGAACTGGGCCGGCTCTGGTGGCTGCGCGGGTAAGGCCAGGTAAGTGGCCCAGGTGGCCTCTCTCCCCTTTATTTTTGTTCTGTTTTATTTTTTTCTATTTCTGCAGTTTGTTTTTGATTTGTTTTAAATATCAAATCATTTTATAAAATTCCTGGAAATAAATATGGGTGCTTTCTGAATTATTCCAGTGGCCCTTATCAATTTCCAACATTTATTTGAGCATTTAAAATATTTATAGTATTTAAATGCCCAAATTCAAATACAATATGGTTTAATTCAAAAATCCAAAAATGACCTAAGGATATATTCATCATTTTTGGCAGAGGTTTCCACCTTAATCAGAAATCATGAACTTTTCTTAGGGGCCTTTTGGGTTTATTGAAAAGATTTTAACTTACCCTAGTTGAGTTGATTTAATGCTAGGGTTTGAACATCCCCATTTCAATTTTAGGCAAAATTTAAACATGATGCAACACATGACTAGCTAGCTCAGAGCATTACCAGAAGCTAGGGATGTGACACCGGTGCCATCCTAGATCTCGGGACGAGATCCTCTTGTAGTGGTGGAGTGTTGTAACGCCCCGAGTTCGATGCGCTAGGTGTCTTCCAGTTATGCGCCGTCGTTTCCATGTCATTTGCTTGCATGTTGCATCTTGCCATGTCATCGTGTGCATTACATCATCATGTTTTTCAAAACTTGCATCCGTCCGGGTTCCCCCAGTTCCGTCCGTTGTCCGTTCTGATCTCAGAGACACTCGCACACGCCCGAGGCACGCCCGAAATATTATTTTTAAGTGGCCGAAAAATGTTCTCGGAACGGGTTGAAAGTTGGCGTGCGGTGTTGTTATGTTGTTAGTAGGTCGCCTGCCAAGTTTCATCGCACTCGGAGTTCGTTTGATGCCCCAATGGATAACTATAACGGCAATATAGCTGGTCTAACGTCGGACGTTTTCGGTCTCCGGAAACTATTGCCGGGCTGCTTTACTTCCCTCTTATCTCAGCCCAACCTCTCTAGCACAGCCCTCTAGCCCACCTATCTAACCCCCCTCCGCTCCAGACCCTCCGATCGAGATCAAATGGCTCTGAAACGGCCTCAAACCCCCTAACCCTAACCCTTTTCCCTATATAAACGCACCCCTTCCAAATTTGGGCATCCCCTAGCCTCCACCTACCTTCTAGCCTTCCCTTCGGGATCCCCGCAGCCGCCAGCCACCTCCATCCTCGTTTTCAGCGCCGGCGCACTCCCCCGCTGCCAATTGGTGCCGTCCGAGTGGCCGCGCCGCCACCCAGTGCCACTCAGAGGCCGCCACGCGCCCCTGCCCAGCCTCCACCACCGCGCGCCCGCCCAGGCCCGGGCGAGGACCACCAAGCCCATAGGGGCCCAAATCTCCGCCACCTGAGCGCCCACGCCCCGCTCGCCTGGCTCCCCTCGCTCCTTGCTCCGCCCGACCCTGCCTCCGAGCACGCTGCCCCGCCGTCCGCGCTCGCCGACGACGAGCGCCGCCCATCACCGGAGACCTCCAGAAGGCGAGCCCCGCCACCCCGCCTATCTACTTCCTTCTCCTCTCCCCCTTTGGTCTCTCTCTCTCTCTCTCTCTCTAAGTTCACTCTCTCTCGCAGCTGCCCGACGCCACCGCCCAGGGAGCCCGTCGTTGGCTCCGCCTTCGCCTGATCCGGCCGGGATCCACCGGATCCGGGGCCCTGCGACCCGTTCCCGGCCTCGCCAGCGTCGCCGGAACGTTGTCGCTCCGCCGCCACGTTCTTCTGCCCATGAGGCGCCCGGGAGAAGGACGACGCCCAACGCCTGCCCCCTCTCGCCCGCGTGGGCTGATAACCCACAAGTATAGGGGATCACAACAGTTTTCGAGGGTAAAGTATTCAACCCGAATTTATTGATTCGACACAAGGGGAGCCAAAGAATATTCTCAAGTATTAGCAGCTGAGTTGTCAATTCAACCACACCTGGAAACTTAATATCCACAGCAAAGTGTTTAGTAGCAAAGTAATATGATAGTAGTGATAACGGTAGAAAAAGGTAACAGTAATAAAATTAATTTTTTTGGTATTTTGTAGTGATGATAGCAATTGCAACGGGAAAGTAAATAAGCGAAGAACAATATATGGAAAGCTCGTAGGCAATGGATCAGTGATGGAGAATTATCCCGGATGCGGTTCATCATGTAACAGTCATAACCTAGGGTGACAAAGACCTAGCTCCAGTTCATTGATATAATGTAGGCATGTATTCTGAATATAGTCATACATGCTTATGGAAAAGAACTTGCATGACATCTTTTGTCCTACCCTCCCGTGGCAGCGGGGTCCTTACGGAAACTAAGGGATATTAAGGCCTCCTTTTAATAGAGACCAGAACAAAGCATTAACACATAGTGAATACATGAACTCCTCAAACTACGGTCATCACCGGTAAGTATCCTGATTATTGTCACTTCGGGGTTAACGGATCATAACACATAATAGGCGACTATAGACTTGCAAGATAGGATCAAGAACACTCATATATTGATGAAAACATAATAGGTTCAGATCTGAAATCATGGCACTCGGGCCCTAGTGACAAGCATTAAGCATAGCAAAGTCATAGCAACATCAATCTCAGAACATAATGGACACTAGGGATCAAACCCTAACAAAACTAACTCGATTACATGATAGATCCCATCCAACCCATCACCGTCCAGCAAGCCTAATCGAAATTCTCACGCACAGTGGTGAGCATCATGAAATTGGTGATGGAGGATGGTTGATGATGACGATGGCGACGGATTCCCCTCTCCGGAGCCCCGAATGGACTCCAGATCAGCCCTCCCGAGAGGTTTTAGGGCTTGGCGGCGGCTCCGTATCATGAAACACGATGATTTCTTCTCTCTGATTTTTTTCTCATCGAAACTCAATATATGGAGTTGGAGTTGGAGTCAGAGACGCAATAGGGGGCCCACGAGGTAGGGGGCGCGCCCTAGGGGGGCAGGCGCGCCCCCACCCTCGTGGCAAGGTGGTGGGCCCCCTGGCCTCCATCTTTTGCAGGTATTTTTCTTATTTTCTGAAAAGTAGCTCCGTGAAGTTTTAGGTCATTCCGAGAGCGTCTTCTCCTGCACATAAATAACACCATGGTAATTCTGCTGAAAACAGCGTCAGTCCGGGTTAGTTCCATTCAAATCATGCAAGTTAGAGTCCAAAACAAGGGCAAAAGTGTTTGGAAAAGTAGATACATTGGAGACGTATCAACTCCCCCAAGCTTAAACCTTTGCTTGTCCTCAAGCAATTCAGTTGACAAACTGAAAGTGATAAAGAAAAACTTTTACAAACTCTGTTTGATCTTGTTGTTGTAAATATGTAAAGCCAACATTCAAGTTTTCAGCAAAGATTATAACTAACCACATTTGCAATAACGCATAGGTCTCAAGTTTACTCATATCAATAGCATAATCAACTAGCGATTCATAATAATAAATCTCGGATGACAACACTTTCTCAAAAAAATCATAATATGATATAACAAGAAGGTATCTCGCTAGCCCTTTCTGAGACCGCAAAACATAAATGCAGAGCACCTTTAAAGACCAAGGACTGGCTAGACATTGTAATTCATGGTAAAAGAGATCCAGTCAAGTCATACTCAATGTAAACTAACAATAATGAATGCAAATGACAGTGGTGCTCTCCAACTGGTGCTTTTTAATGAGAGGATGATGACTCAGCATAAAAGTAAATAGATAGGCCCTTCACAGAGGGAAGCAGGGATTTGTAGAGTTGCCAGAGCTCGGTTTTGAAACAGAGGTGTATAATATTTTGAGAGGTATACTTTCATTGTCAACATAACAAACAAGAGATGGCGAAATCTTCCATGCTACACACATTATAGGCGGTTCCCAAACAGAATGGTAAAGTTTATACTCCCCTTCCACGAACAAGCATCAATCCATGGCTTTCTCGAAACAACGAGTGCCTCCAACTAACAAGAGTCTTGCTACGTCTTGAGCTTGCACTGGTTTTCCCCGAAGAGGAAGGGATGATGCAGCAAAGTAGCATAAGTATTTCCCTCAGTTTTTGAGAACCAAGGTATCAATCCAGTAGGAGGCCACGCTCAAGTCCCTCGTACCTGCACAAAGCGATAGCAACTCGCAACCAACGCGATTAGGGGTTGTCAATCCCTTCACGGTCACTTATGAGAGTGAGATCTGATAGATATAATATTTTTGGTATTTTTGGTATAAAGATGCAAAGTAAAAAAGTAAAAGCAAAGTAAAAGGCAAAGCAAGATTAAAGTAATGGAGATTGATATGATGAGAATAGACCCGGGGGCCATAGGTTTCACTAGTGGCTTCTCTCAAGAGCATAAGTATTCTACGGTGGGTGAACAAATTATTGTTGAGCAATTGACAGAATTGAGCATAGTTATGAGAATATCTAGGCATGATCATGTATATAGGCATCATGTCCGTGACAAGTAGACCGAAATGATTCTGCATCTACTACTTTTACTCCACTCATCGACCGCTATCCAGCATGCATCTAGATTATTAAGTTAAAAACAGAGTAACGCCTTAAGCAAGATGACATGGTGTAGAGAGATAAATTCATGCAATATGAAATAAACCCCATCTTGTTATCCTCGATGGCAACGATGCAATACGTGCCTTGCTGCCCCTTCTGTCACTGGGAAAGGACACCGCAAGATCGAACCCAAAGCTAAGCACTTCTCCCATGGCAAGAACTACCAATCTAGTTGGCCAAACCAAACGGATAATTCGAAGAGACTTGCAAAGATAACCAATCATACATAAAAGAATTGAGAGAAGATTCAAATATTATTCATAGATAGACTTGATCATAAACCCACAATTCATCGATCTCAACAAACACACCGCAAAAATAAGATTACATCGAATAGATCTCCACAAGAGAGGGGGGGAACTTTGTATTGAGATTCAAAGAGAGAGAAGAAGCCATCTAGCTACTAACTATGGACCCGAAGGTCTGAGGTAAACTACTCACACTTCATCGGAGAGGCTATGATGATGTAGAAGCCCTCCGTGATGACGGCCCTCTTCCGACGGAGCTCCGGAACAGGCCCCAAGATGGGATCTCATGGATACAGAAAGTTGCGGCAGTGGAATTAGGTTTTTGGCTCCTGTTCTGATCGTTTGGGGGTACGTAGGTATATATAGGAGGAAGGAGTACGTCGGTGGAGCACCAAGGGGCCCACGAGGCAGGGGGCGCGCCCTAGGGGGGGCACCCCCACCCTCGTGACCTCCTCTTTGACTCCTTGGAGTAGGGTCCAAGTCTCCTGGATCACGTTCAGTGAGAAAATCACGTTCCCGAAGATTTTATTCCGTTTGGACTCCGTTTGATATTCTGTTTCTCTGAAACACTGAAATAGGCAAAAAACAACAATTCTGGGCTGGGCCTCCAGTTAATAGGTTAGTCCCAAAAATAATATAAAAGTGGAAAATAAAGCCCAATATAGTCCAAAACAATAGATAATATAGCATGGAGCAATCAAAAATTATAGACACGTTGGAGATGTATCAAGTCTCAGGGGGAGTTTTGTTTGCAATTATTTTGATTTAGTTTGCATAAAGCATGGGACTGGGCATCCCGGTGACCAGCCATTTATCTCGTGAGTGAGGAGCGGAGTCCACTCCTCTTGAGACTAACCTGCCTAACATGGAAGATACAGACAGCCCTAGTTGATACCTGAGCTATTCGAGCATACAAAACAGGATATTTATTTGAAGGTTTAGAGTTTGGCACATACAAATTTACTTGGAACGACAGGTAGATACCGTATATAGGTAGGTATGGTGGACTCATGTGGAATAACTTTGGGGTTTAAGGGGTTGGATGCACAAGCAGTATTCCCGCTTAGTACAAGTGAAGGCTAGCAAAAGACTGGGAAGCGACCAGCTAGAGAGCGACGACAGTCATGAACATGCATTAAAATTAATCAACACCCAGTGCAAGCATGAGTAGGATATAATCCACCATGAACATAAATATTGTGAAGGCTATGTTGATTTTGTTTCAACTACATGCGTGAACATGTGCCAAGTCAAGTCACTTAAATCATTCAAAGGAGGATACCACCCTATCATACCACATCATAACCATTTTAGTAGCATGTTGGCATGCAAGGTAAACCATTATAACTCATAGCTAATCAAGCATGGCACAAGAAACTATGATCTCTAGTTGTCATTGCAAACATGTTTATTCATAATAGGCTGAATCAGGAACGATGAACTAATCATATTTACAAAAACAAAAGAGGTCGAGTTCATACCAGCTTTTCTCATCTCAGCCAGTCCATCATATATCATCATAATTGCCTTTCACTTGCACGACCAAATAGTGTGAATAATAATAGTGCACGTGCATTGGACCTAGCTGGAATCTGCAAGCATTCAATAAATAGGAGAAGACAAGGCAATATGGGCTCTTTTGTCAGATCAACAATAATGCATATAAGAGCCACTTCAACAATTTAATCATGGTCTTCTCCTATCGACCCCCAAAGTAAAGAAAAGAAATAAAACTATTTACACGGGAGAACTCCCAACAAGCAAAAGAAGAACAGGAAATCTTTTTGGGTTTTCTTTTTAATTACTACTACCAGCATGGAAATTAAAACTAGCTAAAAGCTACAACTATTTTTTTGGTTTTTCTTAAGGTTTCTTAAACACACAAAAAGAAAGCATAAAAAGGAAAATAAACTAGCATGGATAATACAATGAAAAGTATGAGAACCGACATCTAGCAATGAGTGTGTGAACATAAATGTAATGTCGGTGGGAAATACGTACTCCCCCAAGCTTAGGCTTTTGGCCTAAGTTGGTCCATGGCCACGACTGGCTTGGCGGATATCCATAATAGTAGTTGGGGTCGTACTGCGATGAGGAAGAAGAAGGCTCCGATTGCCATTGGCTGGCAATCATCTCCGGATCCCACTAGTAATTAGACTGTCGTGAAGGATCAATTTGTGGTTCCGGCTCTGGCTCCTCAGTTGGTGCAGGGTTCCAGTAGGCGTGAGTAGCCTTCAATAGAACAAGGTACGTGCCTACAGACAAATCAAACAAAGATGGAGCAAGCAGGGTAATAGTCTCAGGATGATGTCTGTTAAAGAACAATTGATATTTAAGCTCTCCTGCCCTATTCTTAACAATAAAATCATGTGCTACCATACTTTTATAATCTAGATAAACACGGGGCATCACCTTTTCTTCCTTCTCAGCATGCCTAATAGGTATGTTAAAATGTGTAGCTAGGCATGAGGCATAGATGCCTCCAAAGATGGGGCCTTTGGTATGGTTCAGACTTAACCGTTTGACAATAATACCGCCCATACTAAAAGTGTTATCACTGTATAAACCTTGGAGCAAAATAATAATATCAGGGATACTAAGGTTTCCAAAGTTTCCGCGACCAATTAAGCAACAACTAGCAAATAATGCAAAGTAACGTAAAACAGGAAAATGTATGCTAGTGATTCGTGCATCGAAAACTTTCCTAGTTTCCCCTATAGTGATAGTATCAATAAAACCCTCCACATCATCACGATGTGGTTCTTATGTCTTGCCCTCAAAAGGGACTAGACAAATCCGACAAAAATTATAAAGTGACATCTCCTTATGCTCATCATATAAATGAAACTCCTCTGTAGGTGGTGAGTTCCTAGAATGAAAATGAAAGTTTTGCACAAAGGTACTTGTGAGTAAGAGATACTGATTGCATTGGTCGTGGAGGAAAGCGGTGTGGCCTGCATTATGAGCCAATTCATGAAAATCTTCATAGATATCGGCTGCTCTCAAGAAATCATCAGAAGGCCATTCACACGCCCGAATCTCCGTGGTGTGCGGCAAATTATACTTAGGCTTCGGTGCCTTTTCCTTCAGCTTTGGCTCGATGAGCCCCTCAATAATCTCCTCATCATTTTCTGAAAAATTCTGAAATTTTTAGTAACTTCAAAATAAAAGTAAACCAAACTCAATAATATTGATAGCAACTACTCCTACAAGTGCCTAGGGCCTATATCATGCATCAAAACTACTTTTGACCATATAAATTTGACATGAAAGCTCAAGAACAGGGTCACCTAAGAAGCAAAAATTTGCAATGAATAAAGCACTAGAAAAAAAACTAATTGGACCAATGGAGGAGTCACATACCAAGGAACAATCTTCCCAAGCAGTTTTGTGAGAGGTGCTTTGACAAGGAGATCGAAAATGGCAGCAAAATTAGCTTGGACTCGGGTTTGAGCTGGATATTCGTGTTTAGGACAGGAAGAAGGAGTGTGTGGGTGAAAGGATAAGTGGAGGAGGGCCACCATGGGCCCACGAGGCAGGGGGCATGCCCAGGGGGGTAGGGCGCGCCCTCCACCCTCGTGGGCAGGTGGTTGACCCCCCCTGCTGTGTTCTTAGTGCCAAATATTCTCAAATATTCTAGAAAAAATCATATTTAAATTTCAGGGCATTTGGAGAACTTTTATTTTCGGGGTATTTTTATATTGCACGGATAATCAGATAACAGACAGAAAAATATTTATTTTTATTTTATTTAATATAAATAACAAAAAGTAAAAGTGGGTTACAGAAGGTTGTGCCTTCTAGTTTCATCCATCTATCATCAAAAGGAATCCACTAACAAGGTTGATCAAGTCTTGTTAACGAACTCATTCTGAATAACATGGAACCGGAGAAATTTTGAATAACACTATGTTACCTCAACGGGGATATGCACATCCCCAATAATAATAATATCATATTTCTTCTTGAGAGTAGGAAGAGGAAATTCAAAACCTCCAAATATAGTCTATGGAATTTTTCCAATAGAGTTGATACTATGAACTTGAGGTTGTTTCCTCGAAAAGTGTACCGTATGCTCATTACCATTAACATGAAAAGTGACATTGCCTTTAGTGCAATCAATAACAGCCCCTGCAGTATTCAAAAAAGGTCTTTCAAGAATAATAGACATACTATCATCCTCGGAAATATCAAGAATAACAAAGTCCGCTAAAATAGTAACGTTTGCAACTACAACAGGCACATCCTCACAAATACCGATAGGTATAGCAGTTGATTTATCAGCCATTTGCAAAGATATTTCAGTAGGTGTCAACTTAATCAAATGAAGTCTACGATATAAAGAGAGGGGCATAACACTAACACCGGCTCCAAGATCACATAAAGTAGTTTTAACATAATTTCTTTTAATGGAGCATGGTATAGTGGGTACTGCTGGATCTCCAAGTTTCTTTGGTGTTCCACCCTTAAAAGTATAATTAGCAAGCATGGTGGAAATTTCAGCTTCTGGTATATTTCTTTTATTTGTAATAATATCTTTCATGTACTTAGCATAAGGATTGGTTTTGAGCATATCAGTTAATCGCATACGCAAAAAGATAGGTCTAATCATTTCAGCAAAGCGCTCAAAATCCTCATCATCCTTTTTCTGGGATGGTTTGGGAGGAAAAGGCATGGGTTTCTGAACCCAAGGTTCTCTTTCTTTACCATGTTTCCTAGCAACAAAGTCTTTCTTATCATAACGTTGATTCTTTGATTGTGGGTTATCAAGATCAACAGCAGGTTCAATTTCTATATCATTATTATTACTAGGTTGAGCATCATCATGAACATTATTATTAGCATTATCACTAGTTTCAGGTTCATTACCAGATTGTGTTTCAGCATCAGAAATAGAAATATCATTTGGATTCTCAGGTGTTTCAACAACAGGATCACTAGAAGCATGCAAAGTCCTGTCATTTTTCTTTTTCTTCCTTTTAGAAGAACTAGGTACATCTATATTATTTCTCTGAGAACCTTGCTCAATTCTCTTAGGGTAGCCTTCAGGATACAAAGGTTCATGAGTCATTCTACCAGTTCTAGTAGCCACTCTAACAACATTATCATTATCTTTACTATTCAATTCATTGAGCAAATCATTTTGAGCTTTAAGTACTTGTTCTACTTGAGTGGTAACCATAGAAGCATGTTTACAAATAAGTTTAAGTTCACCTTTAACATTAGCCATATAATCACCCAAGTGTTCAAGCATACTTGAATTGTATTTCAATTGTCTACCAAAATAAGCATTAAAATCTTCTTGCTTAGCCATAAATTTATCAAACTCATCTAAGCATGGGCTAGCAAATTTAGTAAATGGAATTTCAGCTTTATCATATCTGTAGAGAGAATTTACCTTTACTACCCGTGTCGGGTTATCAAGACCATGAGTTTCTTCAATAGGTAATGGATTTGGATTGTATGTTTCTTCAACATGCGGTAGATTAAGACCATGTATTTCTTCAATAGGAGGTAAATTCTTAACATCTTCAGCTTTAATACCTTTTTCTTTCATAGATTTCTTTGCCTCTTGCATATCTTCAGGACTGAGAAATAGAATACCCCCTCTTCTTCGGAGTTGGTTTAGGAATAGACTCAGGAATTGGCTCCGGAGGTGTCCAATTATTTTCATTTGTCAACATATTGTTCAATAAAATTTCAGCTTCATACGGTGTTCTTTCCCTGAAAGCAGAACCAGCACAGCTATCCAGGTAATCTCTGGAGGCATCGGTTAGTCCATTATAAAAGATATCAAGTATTTCATTTCTCTTAAGAGGATGATCATGCAAAGCATTAAGTAATTGGAGAAGCCTCCCCCAAGCTTGTGGGAGACTCTCTTCTTCAATTTGCACAAAATTATATATGTCCCTTAAAGCAGCTTGTTTCTTATGAGCAGGGAAATATTTAGCAAAGAAGTAATAAATCATATCCTGGGGACTACGCACACAACCAGGATCAAGAGAATTAAACCATATCTTAGCATCACCCTTTAATGAGAACAGAAATATTTTAAGGATATAAAAGTAGCAAGTTCTCTCATCTTTAGTAAACAGCGTAGCTATATCATTCAACTTAGAAAGATGTGCCACAACAGTTTCAGATTCATAACCATGAAAAGGATCAGATTCAACCAAAGTAATTATATCAGGATCAACAGAGAATTCATAATCCTTATCGGTAACATAGATAGGTGAAGTTGCAAAAGCAGGGTCAGGTTTCATTCTAGCACTTAGAGATTGCTTACTCCATTTAGCTATTAACCTTTTTAGTTCATTTCTATTTTTGCAAGCTAAAATAGCGAAAGAAGCTTCTTGATCAAAAACATAACCCTTAGGAATTACAAGTGGTTCTTCATCATCACTTTCATCAGTATCATCAGATTCAATATTTTCAATTTCTCTAGCCCTAGCAATTTGTTCATCAAGAAAATCACTAAGTGGCATAGTAGTATCAGGCATAGAGGTAGTTTCATCCTAAGTATCATGCATAGCAGAAGTGGCATCATCAATAACATGCGACATATCAGAACGAATAGCAGAAGCAGGTGTAGGTGTCGCAAACTTACTCAAAACAGAAGGTGAATCAAGTGCAGAGCTAGATGGCAGTTCCTTACCTCCCCTCGTAGCTGAGGGATAGATCTTGGTTTCTGAATCTCTCAAATTCTTCATAATGATAAGCAGATATAAATCTCAAGTGACTCAAAGAATAGAGTTGCGCTCCCCGGCAACGGTGCCAGAAAATAGTCCTGATAACCCACAAGTATAGGGGATCACAACAATTTTCGAGGGTAAATTATTCAACCCAAATTTATTGATTCGACACAAGGGGAGCCAAAGAATATTCTCTAGTATTAGCAGCTGAGTTGTCAATTCAACCACACCTGGAAACTTAATATCTGCAGCAAAGTGTTTAGTAGCAAAGTAATATGATAGTAGTGATAACGGTAGCAAAAGGTAACAGTAATAAAAGTAATGTTTTTGGTATTTTTTAGTGATGATAGTAATAGCAACGGGAAAGTAAATAAGCGAAGAACAATATATGGAAAGCTCGTAGGCAATGGATCAGTGATGGAGAATTATGCCGGATGCGGTTCATCATGTAACAGTCATAACCTAGGGTGACACAGAACTAGCTCCAGTTCATTGATATAATGTAGGCATGTATTCCGAATATAGTCATACGTGCTTATGGAAAAGAACTTGCATGCCATCTTTTGTCCTACCCTCCCGTGGCAGCGGGGTCCTTACGGAAACTAAGGGATATTAAGGCCTCCTTTTAATAGAGAACCGGAACAAAGCATTAACACATAATGAATACATGAACTCCTCAAACTACGGTCATCACCGGTAATTATCCCGATTATTGTCACTTCGGGGTTAATGGATCATAACACATAATAGGCGATTATAGACTTGCAAGATAGGATCAAGAACACTCATATATTGATGAAAACATAATAGGTTCAGATCTGAAATCATGGCACTCGGGCCCTAGTGACAAGCATTAAGCATAGCAAAGTCATAGCAACATCAATCTCAGATCATAGTGGACACTAGGGATTAAACCCTAAAAAAACTAACTTGATTACATGATAGATCCCATCCAACCCATCACCGTCCAGCAAGCCTATGATGGAATTACTCACGCATGGCGGTGAGCATCATGAAATTGGTGATGGAGGATGGTTGATGATGACGATGGCGACGGATTCCCCTCTCTGGAGCCCCGAACGGACTCCAGATCAGCCCTCCCGAGAGGTTTTAGGGCTTGGCGGCGACTCCGTATCGTGAAACATGATGGTTTCTTCTCTCTTATTTTTTTCTCATCGAAACTCAATATATGGAGGTGGAGTTGGAGTCGGAGACGCAACAGGGGGCCCACGAGGTAGGGGGCTCGCCCTAGGGGGGCAGGCGCGCCCCCACCCTCGTGTCAAGGTGGTGGGCCCCCTGGCCTCCATCTTTTGTAGGTATTTTTCTTATTTTCTGAAAAGTAGCTCCGTGAAGTTTCAGGTCATTCCGAGAATGTTTTCTCCTGCACATAAATAACACCATGGTAATTCTGCTGAAAACAGCATCAGTCCGGGTTAGTTCCATTCAAATCATGCAAGTTAGAGTCCAAAAGAAGTGGAAAAGTGTTTGGAAAAGTAGATACGTTGGAGACGTATCATGGGCCGCCACATGCCCTGGCCTGGCCCAGCTCCCATGCGAGGCCCAGCTCCAGCATCGGCCTGCCACTGCTTCACTGACCTGGGCCATGGCCCATGGTGAAAGCCCAGCGCCCAGCTTTTCAGCTCGATCATGTTTTTTTCCTGTCCCGCGGATTTAGTTAATATTATAGAGATAGCAGTTTTACTGAAAACCCCTGTTGTTCATGCATATCATATCTCACAAACTACGCATCATGTCTAAAAACTTTAAATATGAAAAATGCTTTAAATTTCATCTAGTTTCATATTATGCCAGTTTCATCTATGTTTAAAATGTTTAAATTTCTGTTTGTGTTTATTTTGCATTATGCCATGTTAAAATGCTTTATTTCATAACTTAATAACTGTAGCTCCAAATTTAATAAACTTTTTATGTAAATGGGGTAGAAAAATGCCTAGTTTAACATGGTGTACTTTCTTTGCATGTTTAACAACTCTAAAATATGATTTAGGGAAGAACAGTACCAAATCTAATATATGCTCATGAGGATTTTCCAGACTTGTTGCTTGTTGTTTTGGCCTCATTTAAACTTGCCTAGATAGGTAGTTTTGTTTGGCCTCACCTCTTGCCATGCTTGACAACATTTAATATTGTTGGGTACCTAAACGGGAGAGAACTAAATAATCGAACGTGGTGTTTCGTCAATATGCAACTCGTTGCATATTGGGCTCCACTTAACTTGTAGTGTTGTTTGTGCACTTTGCCATGCCATGCATATTTAAACCGGACATTCTTCATCCTTGGTTGTGCATCATGCCATGTTATGCTTGGTTGTTTACTATCTTGTTTGCTTCTTTCGGGGTTTCTCTCTCATTAGCTTTGGTTTCGTTCCGGAGTTGTGAGGATTCGTTCGACTACGTCCGTTTGTCTTCATCATGGACTCGTTCTTCTTCCTTGCGGGATCTCAGGCAAGATGACCATACCCTCGAAATCACTTCTATCTTTGCTTGCTAGTTGTTCGCTCTATCTCTATGTCGCGCTACCTACCACTTGTTATATCATGCCTCCCATATTGCCATGTCAAGCCTCTAACCCACCATCCTAGCAAACCGTTGTTTGGCTATGTTACCGCCTTGCTCAACCCCTCTTATAGTGTTACTAGTTGCAGGTGAAGATGAAGTTTGTACCATGTTGGAACATGGATATGTTGGGATATCACAATATCTATTACGTTATTTAATGCGTCTATATACTTGGTAAAGGGTGGAAGGCTCGGCCTTATGCCTGGTGTTTTGTTCCACTCTTGCCGCCCTAGTTTCCATCATACCGGTGTTATGTTCCTTGATTTTTTGCGTTCCTTACGCGGTTGGGTGTTATGGGAACCCCTTGAACGTTTGCTTTGAATAAAACTCCTCCAGCAAGGCCCAGCCTTGGTTTTACGTTTGCCTAACAACCTATTACCCTTCCCTTGGGTCAGCCAACCCGAGGGTCATCCTTATTTTAACCCCCCCGGCCAGTGCTTCTCTAAGTGTTGGTCCGAACCAAGTAGACTACGGGGCCACCTCAGGGAAACTTGAGGTTTGGTTTTACTCGTAGGATGTCTCATCCGGTGTTGCCCTGATAACGAGATATGTGCAGCTCCTATCGGGATTGTCGGCACATTGGGCGGCTTTGCTGGTCTTGTTTTACCATTGTCGAAATGTCTTGTAACCGGGATTCCGAGACTGATCGGGTCTTCCCGGGAGAAGGAATATGCTTCGTTGACCATGAGAGCTTGTGATGGGCTAAGTTGGGACACCCCTGCAGGGTTTGAACTTTCGAAAGCCGTGCCCGTGGTTATGTGGCAGATGGGAATTTGTTAATGTCCGGTTGTAGAGAACTTGACACTTGACTTAATTAAAATACAACAACCGCGTGTGTAGCCATTATGGTCTCCTCTCGGCGGAGTCTGGGAAGTGAACACGGTTCTTGTGTTATGGTTGTGTGTAAGTAGTTTCAGGATCACTTCTTGATCACTTCTAGTTTACGATCGTTGCATTGCTTCTCTTCTCGCTCTTATTTGCGTATGTTAGCCACCATATTTTCTTAGTGCTTGCTGCAGCTCCACCTCATTACCCTATCCTACCCATAAGCTTAAATAGTCTTGATCTCGCGGGTGTGAGATTGCCGAGTCCTCATGACTCACAGATACTTCCAAACAGTTGTAGGTGCCGATGATACCAGTGCAGGTGGCGCAACCTAGCTCAAGTGGGAGCTCGATGAAGATCTTGATCGTTGTTTTGTGTCTTTTCCGGTTGATCAGTAGTGGTGCCCAGTTGGGACGATCGGGGATCTAGCATTTGGGGTTGTCTTCTTTTATTTTGGTTCCTTAGTCGGACCTTGATTGTACTCTAGATGATGTATGTTTAACTTGTATTTGTGTGAAGTGGCGATTGTAAGCCAACTCTTTATCCCTTTCTTATTCAGTACATGGGATGTGTGAAGATTACCCCTCTGAGACAAACCTACCATGCGGCTATGCCTCTAAGTTGTGCCCCGACACATGGGAGATATAGTCGCATTGTGGGTGTGACATGGACGGTGGCAGCAGCCTCAACCTGCTCTATCAGGATACGGTGCGCAAAATGGGCATCGATCCGTCAAGAATCAAGCCCACAAAAACTACCTTCGAAGGAGTAATACCAGGTGTAGAGGCCCACTGCACAGTCTCAATTACATTGGAAGTCGTCTTCAAATCTCCAGAAAACTTCCAAAGCGAGGACTTGATCTTCGATATCGTCCCCTTCCGCAGTGGCTATCATGTATTGCTCGGACGAACTGTATTTGCGTGGTTCAATGCGATGCCACACTATGCTTATCTCAAGCTCAAGATGCCCGGACCATGTGGTGTCATCACAGTCAATGGAAACATGGAGTGCTCGCTCCGTACTGAGGAGCACACCGCGGCCCTAGCAGCAAAAGTACAGAGCGGCCTCAACAAGCAGAACCTTAATTCGGCGGCCACGCTCCCGGACACTGCCAAATGAGTCTGGACTACTCTACAGCAGGACAGTCCAGCTCGTTAGGAGCTCGACAAGCAATTCAGCCTCCGTCTCAGTCCTGACCAAATGGCGGCATACGTACCACGCGTACATAACTACGCACTCAAAATACCATGGGCATAGACGGAGGCATAAGTTGATTGTGGTCCATCATACGGCTCCTACACATACTTTTCCTTTTTCCTCTTTACCATTTTTTGATCTCTTCTCTATAGGCCCCTCTCGACGGCCTGATCATCGGTCCTTTCGAAGGACGGATATACCAAGGCGGCAAGCAGCACAGACGTGTGGAGGAATCTGTAGATGTTCTTCTTGACGATCATTCTACCTGTTTTCAGGACCCGTACGCAGCTCCCCCTTGGTCTTGGCATGTTAAATAGCCATGTTGCTTATCACACTATTTGTACAAATACACTTTGATGTATTAATCAAAATTATAATGAACATAGTTTGCGGCCCAACTCATGTGGCACTGGCTTTTTACTTCATTTTATCTCGCTATTCTTATCGATTGCATCCGTACACTTTGGTACGCCATAATTCGCCAGGGGCTTTATTGCGCTCCATACTACGGCAACAAGTCCGAACACTTTTATAGTACAGTTCGGCCCCCGAATTTAGCATTATATGCATCGGCTCTGAATCATGTCTTTGGTCAATAGTTGGGTTGCCCGGCTCTTGTGCTTACCACCTTACGTTCTGCTCTATCGGCTAGGGTAGTAAAGGGAGAACTACTGCGATTGTGTCCTGGTTTACCCGGATGAGCACCTCAGTAGGGAAATCCGAAAACTGACTGTCATGATGCGGCGTGAGCCGGCCAGCTCTTCGGAGGTTAAAATCTCTTGCGATTTTTTCCGCATTATGCGATGGATCGGCCTTCACCCGATCAGGTGTCTACAACACCCTAGTCCAGACTAACGAATACTAGGGGATACGCCTACATTTCTATTGTCAAACTCCTATGGCTAAGTGAGGGTGATAAAGTCACATAGTCCGATTGCCTGGTTCGTTGCGCTAAACACCTCCTTCAAGGACCAAATTCTTGGATCAAGAGTGTTTAGATTCCATCCCGAACACCCCCGTACTACCTATGTGGGGGATGAAGCCGACGAGTGGCAAACTCTCAGATTTAATAAAAACGGCCGCATAGGAGGAAACTTTTTAAATAATAAACAAGCATTATATTACATAACAACTTAATTTCATCATACAAGACAAGATAACAGGAATGTATTCATTCGAAGATAATTTCTTTTGAACACTGGCCCTCTATAATGCGGGGTCCCTTGAGGACATCACGAAACTACCGCTCCGGTGTGCGGTGCTCCTTGCCAGGGGGCGGTCCCTCGGTCGCGAGCTTGACGGCACCCATCTTCGCCCACTGCACCTTGACACGGGCGAAGGCCATCTGCGCACCCTCGATGCAGACTGGCCGCTTGATGACATCAAGCCGGGGATAGGCATTAACCAGCCGCTTCACGAGCCCGAAGTAGCTGTTGGCCATAGCCGGATTATTAAATCCTTCATGGCTAGTTCGGCCACCATATGCAGTTCGACCACCTATTTTAGCTGATTGCTAAAGGGCACCGGATGTTCTGGCGCAAGGTATTGCGACCAAAACAGCTTCTCCGTCGAGCTCCCTTCTTCGGCTCGGAAGAACTCTGCAGCATCGGCAATACCGCGTGGTAAATCCGCAAACGCTCCCGGAGAACTCCAAATCCAGGTTAGTAAGAGATACCTCTTCTTCACATATTTGCTCTGCATAATGAAGGCCTTACCCGCCGCGATTTTTCTGGCCTCTTGGATTTCCTGGAGGGCGCCCTAGGCTTCAACCCGGGCATCTTGTGCACTTTGGCGGGCCTTGGCGAGTTCAGACTCTTGATCTGCAATGTTGCGCTCCAAGGACTCGTATTTATTCACGGCGTCCTGGAGCTCCTGCTGGACCTCACCGACCCTGGCCTCCAGCTTTTCACGGGAGGCTCGTTCCTTTGCCGCTCTCCCCTCGGCCTCGGCCAGCGTCTTCTTGAGGATCTCCACCTCGGTCACCGCTCCTAACAAATATCATGGCACTATGGTCAGCACAAATCATTCATCCCTTCTGGGTCTACAAAAGGTCAGTGCATACCTTGCTTGTCTTCTAGCTGCTTTTTTGCACGGACGAGCTCTTCCTCGGCCCGCTCCAGACTATGCTTCAGTCCGGAGACTTCGGCAACATGAGAGGTCGCAACCAGCAAAGACACCTACTTATTCACATAGACATGTATGGTTAGTCTCCTGTGATATTAGTTGATCCTCTGTCTGGCACTTCTTTTTGAACACCAGACAGTGTCTCAATGGCTACTGTCTATACTATGGCATTCCTTTTGCATAAATTGCACTTCATACCTCAAAGCCTGTTAGAAGGCTTGTGTAGGCTTCGGTCAGTCCGCTCTTTGTGGAATGAATCCTATCAACCACCGTACCCATGAGGGTACGGTGTTCCTCAACAATGGAAGCACTTCGCAGCGATTCTAGTAGAGTATCCGGTGCCTCTGGATGGATAGAGGTCACTGGTGGAATTGGTGCACCTCCTTCTTTAGAAGGAGGTTGCGTGCCGGATTCCGGAGCCGTATAGGTCTCTAGAATTGTATTCGGTTGGGTCTAGATTGGATACAACCCCATCGCCAGTCTCCATGGGGATTTGCTCCCCCATGTGTCCGGCGGCCGAGGGTTCACCCTCTGGCACCACCCTGACAGCCTCCTACGTCTCTCCCTGGCCTGGGTAGGTCCTTCGGGATAGCACCTCGGCGTCATCCATGGCCTTGGGAGAAGAGGCCAGCGGAAGGGACCCGTTGTCCATCACCTTCGGATCCAGCGAATTTCCCGAAGATGAGTATCGCTTGAGGTCGAAATGAGCCGGACTGCAAGTGCATGATTTAACATGTTAAAATTATGAAGTAAAGGAGCTGGATATTTGTGTGCGTCTTCGAGTACTTACGATTCGGCCAGGGGCTTATCCCTGGGGCGCTACTCGGAGCTACCATCAATGTCCCACGCAGAGTTGTCCCGCGGCGGAGTCCTTCCCCTTCTTGGACGCTGTGGGGACCCCGACTCATAAGTCGTGATCACCGAATGCACGTGTACAGTGATCCCAGAGATCAATGCTCACTGAACACACAGAAGCTGAATAACAAGAGTCTTACATCCATACATACCGTATTACACAAGTAGGACCATTAAAGTCAAGTCTTGAGTATAACATCGCAGCGGAAATCTTCATCGATAACTTGGACCCATGCTATCTGCCTTAACCCTACAGGCATTCTGACTGGGAAGCGTCCTAGCTCATATGTTCATCACCAAAGTATTCTTCATCATATCCTGTTCTTTCATGCCTGGCCAATAAAATAACCAGTGGCAAGCCAATGAGTACTTTGAATGTACTCGCAAGCAACCCATGTTTTGGTTCAAGGTACAACAATGCATGATATAGGTAAATTTTTGTGGAAAGCTAGTTTTTGAGTGCAATGACATGTTCAACAACTTGTAAGGCATGCATCAGGAGAATTCAATTAACCATGAGGACAGGTTACAGATATCAACATAAATATAGTGGGCACCAACCCAACTCAATCATGTCAAGTCCTTGACTTGACCCAAGTAGTTCTTCCCACTTATCCAACACACACACACTGGTTTGTAAACAAGTGGACATAGCCCAAGAGCGGTTACCCAACTGTCCTTGACCGTGGATACGGCTATTCGAATAGTTTTACACTCTGCAGAGGTTGCACACTTTACCCACAAGATCCGGGGGACTTCCGTGTCATCCACGACCCGCGGTACCTCAAGTACCCGGGGTAAGCACCCGATCACTATCTTTCCCTAGACGACACTAACAAGGAGTCCACTCGTTGTTCCGTATCCTCATGATGTACATCATACGAGATTCACTCGAGATCGTAACATCCGAGAGGGGACGCAACGGTGTATCCGGTGCCCTGTAAAAACAGTCATGGCCGCCCTACCTGGCACGACACCGTCTCGAGAGAGAGCACCAACTCTCCCCCGTTACTAGTAATGCAGGCTCCGAGCTAGTATCGGCCTAGGTAATCAATAATGCCCTTTCCCATATAAGGGTAGAGTGGTTGCGCATGTAAGGTTGGAATAACGGTCGCAACTTAAAGCAATCTGTTTTTTTGAAAACAACACATACACTTGCCTCGGTACACCACTTCGTCATCAAGTGGTTACCCAACTCATCATCTCCCTCGGGCATAAGTGTCACCCGACGGGGTTTTCGAAAAGTCCTTTGAATCTATTTTGTCTCCATCACTATGCATATTCCCGTCCCTTTTTGCGTAGCACTACTTAGCATCCTATCTACTCCCACCGGCATAACCCTTATAAGAAGGTAGGGTCATGCACAATGCAAGTATCAATGAGGAAGTAATAGAGGCGACCCATCAAAGTGGTTACCATCTCATCATGATTCTGATGCAACACTAATAAAGTGCTATATGACATGCATAAAAAGGGCTTCATAGACATGGTCAAAGGGCTGCTTGCCTTGGTCTTCAAAGTCTTCAAGTCCTTCTCCTTCTTCTTATCCAACTACTTCGTCAAATACGGGATCTATTCATCGCAAAAGAAATAACGAGAAAATAAGGCAATAATAAAATAGAAAAACCAAAGTGCTCATAAAAATGTCAACTTATTTTTGATAAATACTAGGTTGAAAACTAAGAAGGGGAAAATTCCTAGTTTTCGATTTGGAGTAGCAGAATAGGAGAAATGGATTTTCAGAGGGGAATATAAATGCTCAAATTTGAATTTAAATTTGAACAGTGCAGAAAAGTTTGATGGATATTTATGGAAGTTATACCATTAAATAGGTGGGATTTTTAGAAAAATATGGGAGTTGGAATTATTGCATTTGGATTAATATTTAATCCTGTGGAATTTTTGCAAGTTTCCTGAAAAAGAAAAAGGAGAAGCAGCACTGTGCAACTGGGCCAGAAGGGCCACAGTGCAGCAGGCCCAGAGGGAATCCAGCCCGCGCAGGGCGGCCACGTTGAAGGCGTATTTGGAAAATACGCCTCCAACCGACGCAGCGAACCGGTGCGCGCACGTGTGTGTTTAAACCTGACGGGTGGGGCCCACCCATCAGAGTGTGAGGCTGACCGACGGGCCCCACGTCCGTCGTCTTCAACCCCGGGCCAGAGAGGGGGGCGAGCTCACCGGCATTGCTGTGGTCAACGGCGAGGTGATCCGAGCGCACCGACTTGCTCAGGGCGGAGTCGTCGTTCGGGTGGAGGTGGAGGCGGTCGCCGGAGTGCATGCGTTCACCGGTGACGAGGTTCACGGTGGAGGAGCGTCGGGCGTTGATGGCTCTGGCTGTTTCCGACTGCAAGAGAGAGGGGAAACAGAGGGGAAATGATCAGGGAGGTGTGGAGGGTCCAGATCGAGAGAGAGGAGGGGCGGAGGGAGCCCGTACCCCGAGATCGACGACGACCCGAGACGGTGGAGCTCGAGCTCGATCATGAGCTCGGGTACTCCTGGAGGAGAGTGGAGGGCACAAGGGGCCTTTTTGGAGTAGGTGGGGGCGAGTGGTGGTGATTGGGAGGCTCGGGGAGGCCTTTAAGTAGGCGAGCCATGGCTCACCGTAGACCCGTGCGCCGGCAAGGCTGTTGCCGTCGCTGCAAGCCGCGAGGGCTCACGTGGGCGTGTCCGAGGTGTTTGTAGGGGTGGTCTACGCCCAGAGGGAGGGAGAGAAGGAGCGGGGAAGCATCAGGGCAGCGCGCGTGTGAGCGTGCTCATTGGAGCTCCCGGGCGGCAATGGTGCGCGTGCGAGCAGGGGCAGGAGAGAGGGAAGGAGGAGGGGGCCGACCAGCTGCCGTGTCCCGGACGCCGAGGCGTCTCGTCGGGCGTGCTGGGGATGCCCGAGGTGGCCGGAGGCGGTTGGAAGGGGGCGGCTACAGTGCCGGAGCGCACTGTAGCGCACTCCAGAGCGCCCAAATGGCATGCCAAGCCATTTTCTATGCTTGTGGCGCGCCCTTGCATGTCCAATAGTGTTTGGGGGGGTGCTAGGGAAGGGATCTTGGCCTTGGATGCTTTGGATGGCCAGTGGGTGAAGAGAGAGGAAGGAGAAGAGTGGAAATGGGGCTGTCCAGAGAGAGAAAGTGAGGGTTTCACCCCCAAATAATTGATCTGAGGGCTTGCCATTGCTACTGGAGGTATAAGGTGACTAGATTAAGCTCTGGTAAAAAGTTGAGCTCATGAAGAATAGTGGAAGGGGTCAAAATAGTGGTTTTTGTAAAATGGCAGAAGGTGTTTGTTGTTGGTTTGGGCAAGAAAATTAATTCCACTTGCCATGAGAATTAACAGGATGGAATGGCACATAGAAGTAGGATGTTCCACCAAGTTTGAGCTCATTTGGGCAAAGTAGCCAATGTAACTTTGCTAAACCCTAGAAATCAACAGAAATGGCTTTACCAAGATTTAGTCATGCAAATCTATTCTCCTTGATGCACCACTTGGTGTAGTGTCATCATTTGAGGTTATGAACATGTCCACAAAAGTTGAGATCAAAAGGAGAAAGTTGCCAATGTAGAGTTGTTCAAATTTGGTTCTGAACAGGAAGGGTTTGGGGCACTTTGAGCAAGATAACATTCTCTCCAACTTGTGCCATTTGGTCTAGATGAATAATTAGACCATTTGAGCATGTTCACAAGGTTTGAGAACATTTGGACATGTTTGGCAATGTAAAGTTGCTCAAACTTCAA
This sequence comes from Triticum aestivum, assembly GCF_018294505.1. Lineage (NCBI taxonomy): Eukaryota > Viridiplantae > Streptophyta > Magnoliopsida > Poales > Poaceae > Triticum > Triticum aestivum. The sequence continues at coordinate 201,300,382 of NC_057809.1, read as the reverse complement.
AATGGACAGAAATGGTTTTGGGGAGATTTCATGGGGTTATACTATTCTCCATGACATGATACTTGGCAAGATCATCAAACATGTCATATGTGACATGCTAGAATTTTCTTGGAATTGTTGGGGAATATTTCCTGTAGAAATATTTCAAATCCTTGAAATGGGCAGAAATGGTTTTTGAGGGATTTGACCAATATTTTGAACATGACCATGTGTTGAAACTCTTATATATGGACAATATATGTCCATTGAGTTTCCATGATTTTTTGTCAAATATTTTTGAAACAATAAAATAATTTTTCCCTATTAAAGACCATTTCTGGCCTTAAGAAAAAGCTTTTAAATAAAATAGGAAATAACTTTTAAAATTATAATTTTGTGGTTTATGGGAGTCCTATATCTAATAGGTTTCAAATATACCTTTTGAAATATTTTTCATACCCCAAATCAGGTACTTGCAGTGCAAACCTCAATCCAGGGGTTTTTGGAAAACTAATTTTTGAAAATACTTTTTGGCCAAATTATTTTTGTAAGAAAATACTATATTTCTCTATACACATGGCATGATCATTGGGCAGAAGTTTGGGGCAAGGAGATGAAGTATAGAAGGTGGAGTTGTGTTGACTTTAAAGAGCACTTGAAAACACAAAGAGAAAACCAACTCCAAATAAAAGCCAAATAATGCAAAAGTTTTTGTCAAACCACACTTTATCAAGATGTATTAGCTTAAGTGTTGTGGCATGAAAATCAGGGTGTGACAGACCTACCCCCCTTACAAGAATCTTGTCCCCGAGAGTCCCAGACTAGGCGTGGAAAGGAATACAGAAACTTGGATTTGGGGTAGTCTTCGCGTCCTCTTACTGCTTCTGCTTCCGTTTGGTGCTCCACTAAACCTTGAAGTACTCGATGGCGTGGCTTCGTGTTTGTCGTCTTGCTTGATCCAGATTGCAATTGGGATCTCTCGCGTAGGTCATATTGGGCTAGGGGTCGATGGCTCGGTGGTTAATGTCCTTGTAGAGACCGGGCTAGTTAGGAAGTTGGAAACGTTTCCGGAGTGGTGTCGTGTGGAAAAACGTTGTGCACAGTGGGTGACTCAGGTGATAACTCTAGCTGGTAGCCGTTTATTCTTCGTCTTGCAGTGATCTTGGAGAGGGCCGATAAATCTTGGTGTGAGCTTCCCTTTGACATGGAAATGCTTGGTTCCTTTGAGAGAAGTGGTTTGCAGATATGCCTGGTCTCCGATGAGTAAGTTCACTTCTTGACGATGGTGGTTAGTATAATTCTTCCTCCTTGACATGGCGGTCTTCAAATGTTCCTTGACTAGCTGAATGGCTCTTCTTCCATCTTCGGGTAGACAAGTATGTCATCAAGGAAGGATGTCAACTAACTTGTCCAAGCACTTCATGAAGTCTATGGGGTACGTAAAGTGGGCTGAGGCATTGGTGATGGTCACGGTTGAGCATTGGCCAAGGTCTTATCGATCTAGAGCCAAAGCCCAAGGTCAGGATCCGACCATGTTGTGGCTTGGTAAGGCGTAAGAGTTTCAAGGATCTAGTGTGCGAGCGAACGTTTGTCACCTTATCCTTAAGCACGGTTCCTGAGATGCCAGTTGTTCTATCTAGTCCTTTAAACAAATAACCTTATACCACCAAAATCATCAACTCTTGTGCTATATTAGGATGACAATGTGCTTGCTCACTATGTCCACTAGTTCCATAATGAACCCAGCGATAAGCAAGGTTACAGAGGCTAAACAAGTTCTCTTGCAATTCTATGGGTTAAGCACATGGTTAAGGACTCGAGCTGGGGTATCTTGTGAAGTCTCGAAGGGTCTAGGAATGGGTTTCTAGTCTGGGGGGTTAAACATAACTCTACAGGGTTTTACTTGGTCGAGGAGGCTGTAGAAAAGTTCTTCAGTGCTAGTTGGTCGCCGAAGTAGACTCCTTGGTGCATCTTGTCTTGCTGGTCTTCAGTTGAGGAGAGAAATGAGAGGGATAAGTAGCATAAAGGGGGATGCCTAAAAGGGGGGGGGTTCTATAGTGCAAGTTCAAGCAAACAAGTGCCATTGAGGCCACACACATTCATTAAGATAAGATAGGTGATATAGTCGCGTACAAGCTGCCTAGGGCAAATGTGTGACTTATATCAAAACACAAACAAGTAAAAACAAGCAACACAAAACGTGGTTCCATTCGAACCATCTCACGGACTCGACTACGCATATGGGGGTACACGACTCATCCTACCCTAGGGGTCCTCGGACTCGGTAGTCGTGCTTGCTCGGAGAGAAGGGTGCTCAGTCTTCAGTTTCTAGGTTCCCCTTTGTGGTGCCAAAGGGTATGCGACAGTCGGCTGCTTGTTGGGACACATCCTTTTAATGTGCCCAAGTTCACCACACCCGTGACATGTGACGGAAGCACAAGGGTTTCTATTCAGTCTTGGGTATTGTCGTCGGGGGGCTGACGATGATCCTCTATGAGGTGGATATGGAAATCCATTCCTATGCCTTTTGCGTGGGGTTGGGTTGCGAGCTTTCCGAAGTCCCTTGATTTGCTGCTCTTGATTAAAAATGTGGGCTTCTAAGGCAGTGATTTGCTGTTCTTGCTCGACCACCTTCTTCTTCTCGAGGCAGTGGAGGTGCAGAAGTGAAGGGAGGTCTTGGAGAGCCTTAAGGAATGCTTCGGTAAGGTGACGTAGAAGGTAGTCTCCGGCGTTGATGAAGCGGAGCTGGTACTTGAGGGTTGGATCCTCATCTTCTGGGGAAATCATCACTTGAGCTGGGGTTCCAAATCTGTTCTTTCCAGGTAGGTAGCGGGTGGCGTGTTCTTCTTTCATTTCTGGAAGGAGGCCTCGAAGACGGAGAAACGCTTCATATGCCACTTGCTGAATGGCCAGGTCTTGTGTTGGCATGGGTGGTCCAATGAAGAACCACCCCTGGGGTGAGGTCTTGGCAGGCACAAAACCTTTGGCATAGAACTCCTTCTCGAGCACATCATTTTCCAGTTCATGCAGGGTGTATATGGGCAGCAAGGGATAGTGGCATTGTTGGAGGCAGTCTTTTAGGAGTGATGGAAATCCTGTCATAAGGAGTCTCAAGGGGGCGATAGCCATCTACAAAAGTTGAATAGGGGAGGTCAATATGGAAGATATCCCTCGGGCTTGGTAAGCTTAGAAAATAAGAGAAGTTTAGAAGGTCTCAAGCTAACTAACGTCCATGCTAACTAAGGCTTCCTAAAGTCAGGATGGCTCTAATACCAGCTCTGTGGGGACCCCGACTCATAAGTCGTGATCACCGAATGCACGTGTACAGTGATCCCAGAGATCAATGCTCACTGAACACACAGAAGCTGAATAACAAGAGTCTTACATCCATACATACCATATTACACAAGTAGGACTATTAAGGTCAAGTCTTGAGTATAACATCGCAGCGGAAATCTTCATCGATAACTTGGACCCATGCCATCTGCCTTAACCCTACAGGCATTCTGACTGGGAAGCGTCCTAGCTCGTATGTTCTTCACCGAAGTATTCTTCATCATATCCTGTTCTTTCATGCCTGGCCAATAAAATAACCAGTGGCAAGCCAATGAGTACTTTGAATGTACTCGCAAGCAACACATGTTTTGGTTCAAGGTACAAAAATGCATGATATAGGTAAATTTTTGCGGAAAGCTAGTTTTTGAGTGCAATGACATGTTCAACAACTTGTAAGGCATGCATCAGGAGAATTCAATTAACCATGAGGACATGTTACAGATATCAACATAAATAGAGTGGGCACCAACCCAACTCAATCATGTCAAGTCCTTGACTTGACCCAAGTAGTTCTTCCCACTTATCCAACACACACAAACACTAGTTTGTAAACAAGTGGACGTAGCCCAAGAGCGGTTACCCAACTGTCCTTGACCGTGGACACGACTATTCGAATAGTTTTACACTCTGCAGAGGTTGCACACTTTACCCACAAGATCCGGGGAACTTCCGTGTCATCCACGACCCGCGGTACCTCAAGTACCCGGGGAAAGCACCCGATCACTATCTTTCCCTAGACGACACTAACAAGGAGGCCACTCATTGTTCCGTATCCTCACGATGTACATCATACGAGATTCACTCGAGATCGTAACATCCGAGAGGGGACGCAACGGTGTATCCGATGCCCTGTAAAAACAGTCATGGCCGCCCTACCTGGCACGACCCCGTCCCGAGAGAGAGCACCAACTCTCCCCCGTTACTAGTAATGCGGGCTCCAAGCTAGTATCGTCCTAGGTAATCAATAATGTCCTTTCCCATATAAGGGTAGAGTGGTTGTGCATGTAAGGTTGGAATAACGGTCGCAACTTAAACCAATCCGTTTTTTTGAAAACAACACATACACTTGCCTCGGTACACCACTTCATCATCAAGTGGTTACCCAACTCATCATCTCCCTCGGGCATAAGTGTCACCCGATGGGGTTTTCGAAAAGTCCTTTGAATCTATTTTGTCTCCATCACTATGCATATTCCCGTCCCTTTTTGCGTAGCACTACTTAGCATCCTATCTACTCCCACCGGCATAACCCTCATAAGAAGGTAGGGTCATGCACAATGCAAGTATCAATGAGGAAGTAATAGAGGCGACCCATCAAAGTGGTTACCATCTCATCATGATTCTGATGCAACACTAATAAAGTGCTATATGACATGCATAAAAAGGGCTTCATAGACATGGTCAAAGGGCTGCTTGCCTTGGTCTTCAAAGTCTTCAAGTCCTTCTCCTTCTTCTTATCCAACTACTTCGTCAAATACGGGATCTATTCATCGCAAAAGAAATAACGAGAAAATAAGGCAATAATAAAATAGAAAAACCAAAGTGCTCATAAAAATGTCAACTTATTTTTGATAAATACTAGGTTGAAAACTAAGAAGGGGAAAATTCCTAGTTTTCGATTTGGAGTAGCATAATAGGAGAAATGGATTTTCAGAGGGGAATATAAATGCTCAAATTTGAATTTAAATTTGAACAGTGCAGAAAAGTTTGATGGATATTTATGGAAGTTATACCATTAAATAGGTGGGATTTTTAGAAAAATATGGGAGTTGGAATTATTGCATTTGGATTAATATTTAATCCTGTGGAATTTTTGCAAGTTTCCTGAAAAAGAAAAAGGAGAAGCAGCACTGTGCAACTGGGCCAGAAGGGCCACAGTGCAGCAGGCCCAGAGGGAATCCAGCCCGCGCAGGGCGGCCACGTTGAAGGCGTATTTGGAAAATACGCCTCCAGCCGACGCAGCGAACCGGTGCGCGCGCGTGCGTGTTTAAACCTGACGGGTGGGGCCCACCCATCAGAGTGTGAGGCTGACCGACGGGCCCCACGTCCGTCGTCTTCAACCCCGGGCCAGAGAGGGGGGCGAGCTCACCGGCATTGCTGTGGTCAACG